>NC_061093.1:70678179-70703179 GCF_015104395.2 Macrobrachium nipponense
GAGGTTTTGCGCTCGGCTACCAATCCGTGGTTCGAAGTTCAATTCCCGGCTCGGTCAACGCGGAATCAGAGGAATTTATTTCTGGTGATAGATTTTCATTTCTCTATATAAGGTGGTTCGGTTCCCACAATAAGCTGTAGGTGACCAATTGGTTCCTAGCCACGTAAGAATATCTAATCCTTCGGGCCAGCCCTAGAAGAGCTGTTGATCAGCTCAGTGGTCTAGTTACACCCATCAACCCTTCACTGTCAGTTTCCATTTCAGTGCTGAACGACCTCATCTTCAGTTCAGTTCGTTAAACCTGAACTAACCTCAAAAGTATAATAACAGTAATCAGAAAAAGATGAAACTGTTTAGTCATTATTAATAAAAAAAAACATTTATCTTTTTATCAACTAGATTTCTATTTCGTCTGTTCTTATTTACAGAAAGGAATAAGTGTTATAGTAGATTCACATCAACCGTGCATTTGATGTCTAGACCAGTCCCTTACGACGCTCTTGATTGGCTGTTGACAAGCCAGTCACAAGGCTGGAAACTCCCAGTCTCTCTCGAGAGTTCACATAGGCAGGTTGTATGTTCTACCTCTCCTGAGGGATACTTTTGAAAGACGTATCCCTGAAGAGAGGTGGAACATACATCCTGCCTATGAGAAATCTTGAGAGAGACTGAGAGTTTCCAGCCCTGTGATTGGTTTATCAACAGCCAATCAGGAGCGCCATAAGGGACTTGCATTGACATCAAATGCACGGTTGATGTGAATCTACTACAGTGTACGAAGTTTCATCTAATGGAAATTTGGGTGATACTTGCTAACTGTTTGCTCTATGAAGAAGAACTCGTGCTGACAAAAGGCCACCTCAACAATAACTACAGACGTAATTAGGTGCTGCTGTGTAACTTTGCAAGTCATAATGGAGCTTCTGAGAACGCAGCCAGTTTTGACTCGGAGAAGCTAGAGGGTTACTGCGGATACGAACACATTCAAGACTGTGTGGATCTCGGCATTGTTCTATACGCAAGTAAATAAATTCTCTGGTAAAAAAAAATAATAAAAAAAGCCAATATTCTATATTCTACCCCCTTCAAATCTATAACGACAAACATTTCTGTAGAACTTGTCCGACTGTTTAAAACGTATAATATGAGGCGGAATTTCGTCCCATTGGTAGTTATATTGGAAATTATAAATATATGGACGTAAATTAGAATTTCATTTATTTCATTAATGGTTCTAACAAAATATTGATTTTTGGGGGAAAATAAAATTATTTTTAGGATTTCGTAAGCATAAGATACACATTGTAAATTTATTGGCCAAATTTTCATCAGGGCTGTAAAAATACAAAGAATAAAAATAGAAAAAAGGGCTCAGTTAAAAAAAACCCACAGTCTAAAAAACAAGGGACTTGAATTTAAAACAAACAAACAAGCTAAAACATTTTTTTTAAAAACATTGAAACCTAAAACTGGAAAAACTTTTAAAATTGAATGGATGGATGGATTATGAAATTTAGGGACAAGCCCAAGCATGGGACTATAATGGTCATTCAGCGCCGTAATGGAATGAAATAAATAATCTGATAATTAATGAAATTTAATTGACGTAATGATAATCTGATGTGAATGAAACTTAAAACCTTATTTCATTAAAAAAATTAAATAAATAAATAAAAATAAAATAAAAATAATTTTTAATATTAAAATTACAATTAAAAGTATAACTACATACACTTGTGTTGATATTAGGTGAAAGGTAAAATTTAATATTATTAAAATAAGTCAAATTTTATAGTAAATATCAATCTCTTTTAAGAACTTTACAAGATTATGATATCAACATCATCTCCTAAAATATAAGAAAGTTGTTTCCCTGAAAGTCCGAATTTCCTGCGGGCAGCACCATACACTGGGCAACAAACCAGAATATGCTCAACTGTCAACAGGCAGTCACAGCGAGCACAGACTGGAGCCTCACTTCCTTCAAAGTATAAAGCTTGTCGTCAATCGGGAATGACCAATACGAAGTCTCGTTAAAACAATCTCGGTCCTCCTGTCTCTATGAAACGAAGACTGCCAAAAATTCAAATTAGGTCTGATTGCCTTCAGCTTCTTGTTTCTGGCAAAGGTTTGAGGACCATCGCTCCTGCCATTTGTGGCGGATACAGCTTCGAATAGGAGACTTCATATCAATGTATGGAACTTCATGGATATCCAGTGATCTTTTATTACATACTCTTTTTGCTGCTCTATCAGCTTTTTCATTAACCTTGATCCCTACATGGGCAGGAACCCAGCAGAACGAAACAGCTTTGTGTTGCAAGAAATTCGAAACAGCCACTCTTGAGCTTGGAGAATCAAAGGATGTGATGTATTACAAATATTAAGACTCTCCAAAACACTTTAGAATCCGAATATATAACAAATTTCTTCTCGGTACGATGAACAATGCTAATGCTCTATTAATGGCAGAAAGTTCTGCTGTATATGCTGTAGCCGAATTTGGTAGTTTTGCAGCCTCACAAGAGTCTTCTGTAATTACGGCTAGCCCAACTCCCTCTCTTGACTTGGAACCAGTCTGTATAACTCTTATACGCACCATCATGAGTTACATCATGTTCTAAGAATAAACTCTTTGCCATTTTATCAGAAAGGTTCTTCTTGACCATAGTTTTGTTACAAACTTTTGCTTTAGGGATAAGCCATGGGGGGAATCTAGAGGCAACTAACTGAGAAACATTCTGATTTTTTAGAGTATCATTATTCACTTCTTGATGTAGTCTTATCTGGAAGGGGACAGATGACCTTGGTTTAAATTTCCTGTTGTCAAGTTGGCGAATGACTTATTGGAAGGATTTTCAGAACTGCTCTTTACACGCATTATGTAGCGCAGACCCAGTTCCTCCCGTTGTAAGTCAAGTGGCAGTTGATGGGTATCTACATACAGACTCTCAACAGGAGATGTTCGGAATGCACCAGAGCAAATTCGTAATCCCATGTTATGGACAATATTGAGGTCGTTAAGTTTGCTTTTGCACGCTGAAGAATAAATCTGACACCCATAATCTAGCTTTGATCTACAAGTGCATCATAAAGTCTTAATAAACATTTCTTGTCAGCTCCCCACTCTATCCAGAGACTACTTTCAAAAGATTAAAAGATGCTTTAATTTTACTTTATTGGTTATCAATATGTTTTGGTCCAGGTGAGTTTTGAGTCAAAAGTCATTCCCAAAATTTGACATCGGCAGCATATGGTAAAATAGATCCCTCGAGTTTTAAATTAGGTATAACCTCTTTACGCCTGCTCCTTGAAAAGCGGATAGCAACACTCTTAATGGCTGAAAATTTAAAACCATTTAGCCTGGCCATTTGGAGACAGAATCTATAGCTTTCTGTAAATATTGGCATGCAGATATAGCATCGTAGGCAGTGCAATAAATGGCCAAATCATCCACAAACAATGAAGCTCGAACTGGGCTTGGAACTTCATCCAAGATGCTATTTATGGCGACAGCAAAGAGGGTCGCACTGAGAACACTTCCTTGTGGAACACCTTCCTCTTGTTTAAAGGGGGACGACAGAAAGTTCCCTACTCTCACTTTTATTAATATCTCGGATAGGAAGGAATGAATGAACAGAATTAAGTTGCCCTTAATACCCATTTTCTGTAGTTGTTTTAGAATCCATTACGCCAAGTAGTGTCATAAGCTTTCTCTAAATCAAAGAAGACCCCTATTGTCTGACACTGATTGACAAAACCCTGCCTCTGAATTTGGTTGGAGAGTCTCATAAGTGGGTCGAGGGTAGATCTATTTTTACGAACCCAAATTGGAAAGGAGAGAGAAGGTTTATTTGATTCTAAGTGCCATACCAAGCGATCATTTATCATTTTTTCATTAACTTGCAAACACAGCTTGTTAGTGCTATAGGCCTATAACTTGAACTTTGTTGGGGATCTTTATTTGGTTTTTGAACGGGGATTATGATGGAAATTTTCCAGGATCTCGGCATAAACTCCAGTCTCCCAAATCTTATTAATGATCTTAAGAAGGTAGCGTTTGGCCTCTTCAGGTAGCTTCCTCAGCATTATATATAAAATAGTATCTTCACCAGGAGAAGTGTCATCTATTTGAAGAGAGTGCTTCATGTAGTTCTTGAAGAGAGAATCTTGCATTGTATGCCTCCCGGTTATCACCAGACAGATTCAGATTGACCTGAGTGTTCCTGATTCTTTGGAATTCACTAGAATAGTTTCTTGGGCTAGAAAATGTTGGAGAAATATTGACCCAATGACTCCGCTACATCTGAAGGGTTTGTAACTAGGTTATTTTCTACTCTCAAAGAGGGAGTTTTGGGTGGCACAAACTTCCCCGCTAGTTTTCGTACCTTTTTCCATACAAACATCGATGGTGTTTTAGAGTTAATACCATTTATATAATAAATCCAAGAGTCTTTCTTGGCACGACGGAAGTATCGACGTTGTTTTTTGCCATGGCTCGCTGATATATTCTTTTAGAAGTGGATGTGCCACTTGATTTGTATTTCTTTGTAGCATCTTCTAGTAATTTTTCTTAAGGTGGCACACTTTTTGTCCCACCATGGGAACTGTTGGTCTCCTTGGCTTCCTGTAGTTTTTGGAATAGAGGCTTCTGCACTGGCTAATACAGTGTTTGTCTAATACTCATATGCTTCAATATGGTTGTTAAAGGATTCATATGGTTTATCGAGATGGATATTCTTTTTATACTTCTCCCAATCAGCTTCCAATGGCTTCCATTTCTGTGGCATTTCTGTAGGGACATTTCTGGTAAACTTTAAAAGAATGGGATAGTGATCACTGCCATTTAAATTCATTTACTGACCAAATAAAATCTAAAGCTATTGCAGAGGAACATATACTCAGATCAATAGCAGAGTAAGAATTAAAATATATATTATGATAAGTCATAGTACCATCATTTAAAAGCACAATATCAATTATTGTTAATAATGTCTTCTATAATTTTACCTCATTATCTGAAGTATGCCCTCCCCATAACGGATTATGGGCATTAAAACAATCACCAAGAATAAAAATGGCTGTGGCAGTTGATCAATTAATGATTGGATATCAGCATTTGTGAAGTTTGATCTAGGAGGCAGGTAGATGGAACACACAGTAATCTGTTTGTCTAATGTGATCTTAAGAGCAACAGCCTGTAAATTTGTACTGAGGGCTACAGGCAAGCATTCCAGTGATTTGCTCACGATAATAGCTGCTCCTCCATGTGCTCTATCACCCACTGGAGGGGTGGATGTGAAGATCTCATAATTAAGTCCAGGATTGAACTTCTCTGGACCTAATTGAGTTTCCCGCAGGCAAATTACTCCAGGATTAGTTTCTCTTATGAGGACCATTTAGATTTTCAGCACGAGAACGCAATCCTTTACAGTTCCATTGTATAGGATGTTGAATGAAGCCATTACAAATCCGATTTGGAAGCCTTTCTTTTTTCGTCTTTAGGTGGTCTGGAAATAGACGGTTTTTTATGACTAAACCCTGTGATCTTTATTTCTCCTAGTTTGATTTTCTTTAGGAGGAGGGTGAACATCTACCGTTGTAATCTGTGCAACCTCTTTTAACTTGGTGGTTGTGTTCCATTGAAATACTTGCTTCACTTGAGGAAAGCACACGGTAGCTGTTAAATATCGAAGCATGCTTATTTGGAGTATAAGGGGGAGAACCTGAAGGAGTCCTTCCTCTCTTGGGGTTCCTTAACTGGTTTGATTCCATTAGATCAGGCAGAGATTCTGCCTGATAGATTTACTACATTAAAAGTAGGAGATGGAAGAGATGATGGGAGAGCCTCTTCATCTGGAGGAGACTCTTTTTCAACCACAGGCAGCTTGCCTGCTTTGGTGGTGTGTGCTCTTGCTTCCAGTGACTGAGCACCCAACCCAGATACCCGGGCCTCTACCACAGGAGTTGATGCACCTACTGCAGGAGAAGGTGCTCCCACAGGACCCTTGTGGTAGTAAGGGTAGTGGGTTTTAGAGCTCTTGCATAGCTCTTTGATTGGCCAATTGTTGTTTGGCATATCCTATGCTAATGTGTTCAGCATTAGCCTTATTTATTGCTGATAGTTCATCTTTGTATGCTTCACAGTTTTTATCATTAGCCTTATGGTTCAGCTGACAATTACAACAATTTGGTGTTTCAGTACAAATACCATGGTCAGGGCAGAGCAATTTATGCAAACTTTTGCGCGTTCCTACATACTTTTGATGAATGACCAAACTTGAAACAGTTGAAACATTGAATTGGTTCGGGAGGAAGGGTCTTATTCGCACTCTTTCATTTTCAATGATTACATGGGATGGAACGTTAGGGTCTTCAAAGGTCAAAATTATCATATTAGCAATGGGTGTCTTTTTTTACTTTCCACACTGTCAATGGGCTCATTTCAAGGATCTCACTTTCTGTGAACTCATACAAATCTTTGTAAACAAAAATTACACCTCGGCCATAACTAAAAATTCAGGTGGGGTCTGATTTCTTTCATCATATCATGCCCAGAAGGATCATTGCAGATAGCATTTGTGCTTGCGTTTTGATTAGCATGCATTAGCACGGTACGTTTTCCAAATCTAGATATATCTCCACTATTTATTCCTCCCACCTTTTTCTGGAGATACCTGCAGAACTTATAATAATTGTAAGTTCCTCCTTCGCTGTTGCAAACTAGCCACATAGAAGGTTTTGGGAGTTTGGATGGATTGATTACCCTATGTTTTCTTATGTATATCTTGAACCCATTCAGATGGTACATAGCTATCTAAATTTTTGGGTACTTCATCGGTCAAAGCTCCCTCTATAATACACTGATTTATTTGTACTGTATTTATATTACTACTAGCTTAAAGGCATCTTCATATTTATCAAAAGTAATCCATGCTTCCCATTTCGATGTGACTTTAAGGAAATTCATCCTTATTTCAATTATAGTTCCAAAGGAACGAAAGTTGTCAAAATAATGTCATAGTCGCACTGCAGTGGTATGCCCACGACATGTAGCACTCGCAAGTTTTTCACATTAGATAGTTTTTCCAACACAATGTTTTGTAAAGCTACCATCGTGCTCTTGATTAATTGAAATTTCCTGGTGGTCCAAGTCCTTGTCCATAGTCGTCATCTGCGCCAAAGCATCAAACTCTTTTAAAATTGTATATATAAAAAATTATGATGTTAAACCTTACTCTATCTGAGCTAAGAGCTGAGTGACATTCTCAGTTTTTCAGGAGGACGACGTCAACTTAGGCGATATATAAGATTGTGGAAGAGGTCTGGCTGTTTAGAGAAGGAACAAGCTGTTTGATAATTAATGATTCCAGGATGGAGAGAGAGTGGTCATTGGGTGCTTGGGCGATAACATTAAAATCTTCATAAGATAATGATGTCTTTCATTTCTTACAGTGGTCTCTTATATTAAAAAATTCTTTAGTTTTTAACTGAACATCCAGTTCGGTGGCTGACTCCAAGATGAGAATCAGCTCTGACTTTGAGTAATCTATTACTGGCTCCAATATATTTCCCAACTTTACATTTTGGGCAAGTGAAACAATAAACCACTAGAGACCGCATCAAGGCAGGAAGCCTATCCTTATAGTGAAATAATGACCCAATTGTCTTCGTATTTTTCGAACATAATCTGATATCTAGAGCTGGAAAATTACTGCGAATTGAGTCTTGCAGTGTTTGATTGAATTTCTTCGAATGTACAAAAGGAATGGAGGCATACATATATATTTCAACCCCGTCTGTCCATACTTAATGTCCCTAAATTGCTCATGTATGCCTCCATTCCTCTTGTACATTCGAAGAAACTCAAACAAACACTGCAAGACTCAATTCTTATTACATTTCCAGCTCTAGATATCAGATTATGTTACGTACATGACTGGTTTCAAACGTGTATGTCTTTGCCGAATAACCACGTGAAGATTTCACCATTTTTCTGTAAGTTACGTCATATTAGAAGCTTCTAGAAAGATTGCACCATCTTTCGCAAGCCCAAAACGATTTCAGCCCGTCAGTCTCTTGAAGTTGTCCATACAAGGAGAGAGAAAGAGCATTCATTCCAGACTTTAAATTCCTGGTGTATAGATTCTCTCTCTCTCTCTCTCTCTCTCTCTCTCTCTCTCTCTCCTGCGCCACTTTTGATTTCAAATTAACATAAAGACTGTAGTGTACGTAATTGTTTGGTCACTCATATCAATTTTAGATTTGATATTTCTTAGAGTTATTTGCTATTATTTAGTGTTTTTTGTGGAATCTGAACAAACATTATACAAGTTTGTAACGGCACCTTTTAGTTTGTGAAATATTGTGAATTGGTGAAATTTTTGGAGCTAGCTGCAGCAGAAAGAAACAATTGGTACCAAGGTAAAGTGTTATTAAGGTTTATTAGTTGCAACTAATAGTTACAGTGGTTTGGAAAATGATTTCAATTTTTACACATTACAAATTTTTATGTTTTGTGTTTGTTCATTTGAAGTGATTTTTTGTGCATTTATCCATTTTTTCTTATTGAAGTGATGTTTTTGTGCATTTATCCATTTTCTTATTTGAATTGTGTGCTTTTTTTATATATATAATATTCTGGTGTGATTAGTGCTTTTTACAATTTTCGTATTTTTCAGATTTTTCTGTATTTTCAATTGCATTCACAATTTGATTAACTTAGTTGTTTTCATTAATTAATCGTTGCACATTTAATTGAATTTAACACTTGTGAATTAATTTGCATTTACTTAGAATTCTTTTGAAATTTTAGTGTTGTTTAGCACTTGAGAATTAATTTCCAAATTTAGTTTTTGCCTAACACTTTTAAATTTTGATGAATTAATTAATGGTTTTCTTGACTTTTGTGATAAATTTAATTTTGATTTAATTTTACTAAATTAATTCAAGAATGAATTACCTTTGCTTGTTTTCAAGTAACGATAAATTCCCCCTGATATTGTTAATTTCACTTATAAATTTTAAACTTAGTAATAAATTATTGTATTTGAAATTTTTATATGTGTTTTCTTTTTCACCAGTGATTATATTTATGTTTAGGTAGAGACATAGGGTGGTAATTGAGCTGGTTACTTCAATTTTCTTAAGTGAGTTAGAACTAGGAAGTGCTTAGACTTCTGAAATCAGGGAAATACTTAGACTTTTAAAGTTGATGGGGTGTGCCCTTTAATTAATTTAATTATATATAGGATTACCTCACACCTGTTTTAATGAACTTAGTCTGATTTTCTGCAATACTGGTAAGTTGTTTAAGGGGTCACTGTTGTCTTAGAGTATTCAGTCGTATTTTACCTGTGATGAAGGTTCAGGTGTCTGACTGTTGTGAGGTAACAGTTAATGATTGGTAAGTGTAGTAACCAGATACTTGGCACTTTGTCACATTATATATATATATATATATATATATATATATATATATGTATGTGTGTGTGTGTGTGTGTGTTTATGTGTGTATGTTTGTACGTATTACCTTCTCTCTGTGTAGTACATGCAAGCATATTCAGAATTTATATCAGACTACTGATTATTTTGTGTTTAGTTCAAAGCATTGTACACAGTTACACAATTTTCTGAGTTAATTTTAGGTAACAACTTCATTTCAAACAAGAGTGATATTATTTCAGGCTCATCTGTATATATTAGAAGGAAAATTCCGAAATATTATTAATTTTAAAAAGCACAAAACATTTCCCGAACATCGAATGAAGGTTGGTCGTGAGGATCAGTTGAAGCCAGAATTGGCGTGAAAATCGGATCAGCTAACCAGAAATAAAATTCGTTTAGGAGTTGTAAATAAAGTTCACGGTCGAATATTTTTTTTTTACTTCCACCAAATTATTTAATTAATTAGAAAGGTCTTTTTAATATAGAATGCGAAGATGTTCCATGGTAGAGTAATGATTTTGGGTTTAATAAAAAAAAAGCTAGTGATTATACGACTGGTGATTCCAGTAACTTTTCCTAGTAACTTAGCGATGTACGGAATGCTTCCATTTATCCATGGTTATTTAGCAAAATTATATAAACGCAAAGTGATATTCGATGATAGCACCAACGACTGAATAAAAAAAATGCAGTATATATAATGATGGATTAAAAATTCCTTTGCTGTTAAAAAACAAGAAAATAAAGCTCATTTTCCAAAGAGAAAAAGTTATTTTTTTAATTAAAATAAAACAGGAAGAGACGCTTTAAATTAATTTGCCAGCATTAACTGGAACCTCCAGGGGCTGTAAGGATGAGCCTTGATCTGTCAAAAGGACACTTCAAAGCACTGGAAGTGAATTTACCAACGCAAATTTTCATATTAGAATGGGAATTTTAGTTTTGCCGGAATCGTTATTCCACCAGAAATCTCAAATCAATTTTAGGAGATTATCAAGTATTGGGAGATTCACTGAGTCAGAATGGAATGGGATCTAGCTGTTGGTTATTGTGCGAGCTTTGGCTTAAATATATTGGGATAATATGTAAAATGAGAAATAGTTTTGTTATAAAAAGTCCACGAAGGGGAAAAGAAAACTCTCGAATGTGATAGATTTTGTTAACGTTGATTAATTACATATCTATCTATCTATCTAACTCTCTATCTATCTATGTATCTATCTATCTATCTATCTATCTATCTATCTATCTATATATATATATATATATATATATATATATATATATATATATATATATATATATATATATATATATATATATATATGAGAAACGAAGCTTGAAAGTTTATTTATTCAATCAATTATGTTGGGAGCTTTGTAGCACAATCCATAAAGTTTCTCCTTCTAATGCGATGATAATGGATAAGCTGTTGCATTATGGTTAGAGGTAGGTAATTAGAACAAATTGATTATTACCAACACAGTTCAGTCAGTCGTAATGGTATGCAATGCAAATTCAAACAGAATAAGACTAAATGGTTGATTAACGAGTACTATGTTTGTGACGTTATTATGAACGCTAAGCTTGCAAGCTGACCAACTCGGCACTGCCCGGGAAAAACTCTGAATGGCAACTGATAAACTCTCTCTCTCTCTCTCTCTCTCTCTCTCTCTCTCTCTCTCTCTCTGATTACTGTTAAGACAGTTGCTTCAGTTACGTTGCCCAGCATTTTTTACTTTCATATTTCACAGCCTCTCACCCCCCATTCCTATCGGGGCTGTGAACTTAGACTTGTTAAAGGGCATTAGAAGTGTCTTTCATCCCGGTGACCTTGAAAACTATGGATTAGACTCTGATATAATAATTTTTTTACATTGTATTTTTCACCCATTCTCAGCCCCCATCCCTATTGAGGGTAAAACTTCGGCTACAGGGCAATCGGGAGCGTCACTATTGATCTCAGCGACAGCGAAAACTTTGGATTAGTCACAAATATATGTATTTTTTGGTTATTTTTGCATATCACCACTTTCCCACCACATCTCAAAACAACACCCTCGCCTTTTTTTCTATTGGGGGGTTGGGCGTAACCTGGTTTTAAAGGGCATCATCAAAATGAGGAGTATCACTCTTGATGAGTTTTCTGTATTACAACTCTGTACAGAAATTATGCACCGCACCAACGCAAAAGGTCTCGACTACACTACGCCAACTCTTTTCTACATTTTTGTCTCATTGTTTTTATTCAGCCATGGGCGTTGTTTCAATATTCATAAAGAAAAGTTCGTAGTGGCCATCACACTCATTACAACTTTTAGTTTCCAGGCGCTATTCAAACACCATTGCAAGTACCCATTATAATGCATACATTCACACAGGATATTTATACCTCGTAATCTTTTGTAATTAACTACATCTGAAAAGTGTCAGGTCTTAAGAATATTTTCTTTAGAAAGATAAAATATTTCCAACCATATTTCCTTCTCAAAAGCTTTGAACCTAGAAACGTAGTGGGCATGACAAATTCCGTGTGCAAAATATCTTTTGGAGATGTGTGTCCCTCCTCCATAAAGGTGAGCATGGCTGTCATATGCGTCTCTCTTGCCAGCATTTTGAGGAAGTTCTACACTTAAGAGTGACTTTGCATCATAGGTGCTCTAAATAATGTTTCTGTAGAACAAGGAAAACTAGGAGAAGTGAAGGTTGTAGCGAATCCTACCAAGGAAACTGACTAAGCTTTCTCACTATCATTGCAGCGTGTCTACCTATTTTATAAAAAGGACAACAGTATTTATCAAAGTGGATGAGAGATCCAAGTCATTGCGTATCAAAAAAAAAAAAAAAAAAAAAACAATAATAATACCGAACTTATAACCCTTTCATGTTTTCTGTAACGTTATACAAGTTAAAATATCTAGGTGGATATATAGATGAATATCATGATTTAAGAAAAATAACAAAAGTACAGTTGAAGGTATTTTTGTTGAATTTCAACTATGTTGCTATTGCATAATAATTATCAGCTTAGATATTATGCATAAAAAACACGTGGCAACTTGATTTAACAAACGCACGCAGCTAAGTCTATGATCATAAAAACCTCATTTGATATTCATACAGACTCCATAAGTACCTTTTGAATATTGTATCAAATCCCCACTAATGTGGAAAATATTATGTTAGATTTCATGATATTCATTACAGAACATTAAGAAAGCTTAATCAATTTGATATTATAATATCGGACAAATATGAAGACAATGTGTCTCGTCATGTGGATTCTGCTAATCCAGCCTTGCGTTCAGGAAAAGATATGTCTCTGTTACTGATTAATATAATCATTTCGTTTCATTATTCTTACCGCTTTTATCAACAGGTCCGCTTTATGTTAATCTATTATATTAGGGCGAGGCTGGAAATCGGGTTCCTCTGCGAACGAAGTTTGGTGTTAAGACCATTTCCATTAGTGAGGTAAACCGGATGAAATAAAAAAAAAAGAAAAAAAAGAAAGAGATACACCACCATTATGTGAACTGGCTTAATTGAGCATCAACGGTCATTATTAAAGCTGAACGAGGCAGCGTTTGTAAAAAGAAAGAAAGAAATAAAAATACAATTTTCTCCAAGTGCTGTTGTTAAACGATACTTAATTCAAATACTTGAAATCAAATCAACACAAAGGTCAAACACAATCACCCACACTTATTGCAGTATGGAAAATAAGCTTAGGATAAATTCCCTCCTACAATATTCGAACTCCCAACACTGAAACAGTTGGTCGAAGTTTAGTGCATTATATATATATATATATATATATATATATATATATATAATATATATATATATATATATATATATATATATGTGTGTGTGTGTGTGTGTGTGTGTGTGTATTATATATATATATATATATATAATATATATATATATATATATATATATATATATATATATATATATATGGGGATACAATCCACAATGAAGTAAATTCCTCTTTTAGTTTAAAATATATAGTTCTTGTATAGGAATTAGAGCTTTCGACCATCAACTGTGGTCTTGTTCACTAAAGTGTGATAAGAGGAATTTACTTCATTGTGGATTGTATCCCCATTTTCTACTAAGAGGTACGACATAGTACCTGGCTTCTGCATATATATATATATATATATATATATATATATATATATATATAGATATATATATAATATATATATTATGTATGTGTGTGTGTGTCTGCGTGTGTGTGTGTAATGTGATTCATTACTTAATATTTCATGCTTATCTTTATCACAGACACACATTAGTAGCACATTAAGATCATATAACTTTAATTCCTAAATTATAACTATGCATAAAGGGCAAGCGCAAAAAAAAAAAAAAAAAAAAATTCTTGAGCTACAAACCGAAAAGGATTGTATTGTGGGAACGATAGTCTGAGACCTCTTGATTATCAACGAGCCAAAAATGCTTCATAATACCTAATACTTTTATTCTTAATTCAGCAGACCATGAGGGTAGTACCTATTTGTAAACAAAAACACTCTCTACTATTGACGTGAGATTAATTAATTTTAACTGGAATATTCTATATTCAAAGATGAACCCAGGTAAATTATGTGACCTGAGATTCCTTCCTCGAATCAGATATCAGCTTTGAAATACGCAAATGGGTAAAACTGGCAGCCATCTTACGGTACATTGAATTAACTCGAATTTCCCGGGGTCATTCCTGTGGGGAGAGGTGACGTCACTGAGAGGGATTTAATTAAAGGGTCTTCAGTCTTTCAAGGTCTTAGCTATTACTGCATCCTAATCCCCACATATTAATTAACTACAACGACACATTTTTCCGAATATATATCTCAAATCAGAGTTAAGCGATTACGTTTTATCTCTCTCTCTCTCTCTCTCTCTCTCTCTCTATCTCTCCTCTCTTCCTCTCTCTCCCTTCTTCTTTTCTTCTTATTTTCTTCTAACCCGCCATTTAACTGGAGAAGAAGGAAGTCCTCACACTAATCAACACTACAGGAAAAATGCCAGCTGGAAAAAAGACAGCTTCTTTTGGACTGTTTCAAGTCTCTGATTTCGTTTAAATTCATTCACATCTTTCTATCACATTTTCTCGAGGTTTGCTGAGGTACGTGTCTCTGCAATCAGTAAAATTCGAAGAGGAAAAACTCCTCTCTCCAGAGTAGCCAGCATTGTTTGCTGAGGTTCGTTAGGAGAGACGCCGTTTTGAGATTTGGGTCTTCACCGAAAGTCTCCGCCGCTGTCGAGATCTGTTTAGTTGAACTGCTTCGCCTTGAAGTTGCCAGTGACATCCAGCGTCAAAGGATCCAGCCACATCAGGGAAATGAGTCTTGGTTTCGATGTTTGTGGAATGAAGTGAAGAGTGATTGGACCTCCCGTTTATTTATTTATTCATTATTTTTTTTACGATTGTTGTAAAATTTCACGTCTTCTTAATAAAATCGTCGTAAATATCATTAATTTGGCTTTTTAATGTATACGTCATACATAAAAAAGAGTGAAAGTTTTATCATAGAAATTAGGCGAACTACTAAGGATGAAATAATGTAAGGCTACTTGCCAAGTAATAATTTCGCTTCGTTTTTACATCTTTCAAGAGAATATTATCGCGTCCCGTTTATATTGCCCGGTTCTAGCTATTCAACACAGACTGATTCCGATTTGAATATGGAATATTGACGAAAGCAGTTATGTTGTGGGTTATTTAATGCCTTTTGTAACGTGATTTTTTCCTCGAAACATACTCATTACTTTTTTTATATTATATACATTAAAAAAAGTTTGTTCAATGTGTCCATTGAAATTATTTAATAAATGGTGTAAGAATTCTTCATTAAGAGGATAACTGGGTTTGTGAAAAAGGTGTTATTTCTCTTGGTTACGTTTTCAATGAAGGTTATTTAGTTTACAAAAAAATTCATCGACAACACCGCCTGTTATATAATTATCTAACGACTACCTCTTGTAAATGCAGCGTGTGTGGGGGAGGGGCCGAGAACTGCAAAACGAATGCAATCGCTTTTTTCACTTTTGACGATTTGCAAAATAATATTGCGATGAGAAAATTGATGATACTGAGGCTCGATAATTTCAGGTGATATTTTTATCAGCCAAATTCCTATTAATCGGATCTAATCCGATTAAACTTCGCATTTCCACTGCAAATTTCAATAGTTCCAGCCAACTCCCAGAATGGAAAAGATGAACACAGTTAATTGAAATGTAGATTTACCGTAAACTGCTATGGAATAGCAGTGAGTAATTTTCTCTTCCATCCCCTGGGCGTTTATGAAATCATAAGTTTGGCGCTGTGTAATTTCGTAAATGCATAAAACATTGAACAATCATTTGCATATGGTTTCCATCAACAGTTGTCTACTATGCCCTCTTGGTTACTTCAGGGTATGTTTTTAGAACTCGGATGTTTTTACAAAGTGTCATTTATCATTACTGTGCTCATTTCCAATTGAAAATTTGCAGTGTGTTTTTGTTTCTTTTTTTGTTTTTTTTTGGCAAAACCGGATAGCAACGTTAATTCCTATTTAATTTTTAAGTTTCCATTGGAGCCTAGTAATGGTTTCGCCTCGTCTGTCCCAAACATTATCCAATTCCTAAATGTTAGAGGTATGTTCTTTATTTATTTTGAAACAAACAATAAACCTATTTAAAGATATTTCACTGAGTGTTGAAGGATATCAGTTAGGGGTTTTCTTACTTTCTTTATTTTCACGTTCCATTCTTGCTTTGAAATAGTATACGCTTGTTAAAACACTCAGCAACGCAGAACTATTCATGTAAGTGTGTGAAAACACCCATAAAACATATAAACTACTTTAATTAACTTTCCAAGATAACAAAAGCGGGGTTTCTTTGCCTCCGTCTACATATATATATATATATATATATATATATATATATATATATATATATATATATATATATATATATTATATATATATATATATATATATATATATATATATATACATATATACATATGTATGTATGTATGTATGATATATATATATATATATATATATAATATATATTATATATATATATATATATATATATATATATATATATATATATATATATATATATATATTTTACATATATATATATATATATATATATATATATATATATATATATATATATATATATATATATATATATATATATATATATATATTTACATATATATATATATATATATATATATATATATATATATATATATATATATATATTTATATATATATATATATATATATATATATATATATATATATATATATATATTTTTTTTTTTTTGCCTTTGTTAGAAGCTCTCGTTCTGAAATTATGAGAGAGAGAATTCTCTCTCATTCCCGGAGTGTGGTTATATGAAGCAGACGGGTAATTAGAAAGAAAAGATAATCTCTCCTCTCCTCTCTCTCTCTCTATCTCTAACTCTCTCTCTCTCTCTCTCTCTCTCTCTCTCTCTCTCATGATACACAAAACTATCCATTGCTGTCCTCTTCCATTACGCTATTCCGAGGGATTAGTTTTAATCTGCCATGTTCTTGTATTCATTACCTTCTCATCTTCCTCATTAAAATGAAAAAAAATTATTTTGTTGGCTTTCGCTAATTATCAGGAGAAACACTAATACGCCATATCAAAATGATACCCTCAAGTTTTTATACAGATGGCTTATCTATATACATAACAAAAATGAATTATAAAATGTGTATACATAACAAAAATTAATTATAAAATCTATTTTTTTTTACTCTTAGGTCTTTTTTCCTATTATCAATTAGAAAATAAACGATCGTCAGCGTTTTATCAAGATATATATTATTGAGTCTAAAATATACCAGATACTGAAGCAATAAAAGGAAAGACAATTTTTTATTAATTACTGTTTTGAAGGCTACAACAGAAAACACGGTTTTTTAATGCTTCGAATTCTCAATAATGATTTACTCGTTTAAAAAAATACAGATTTGTGAGGTAAAAATTGGCCATATTCTCTTCCATTTTCGTATTATTATTATTATTATTATTATTATTATTATTATTATTATTATTATTATTATTATTATTATTAATAATAATAATAATAATAATATAATATGATAATAATAATAATAATAATAATAGCTAAAACGAAATTAAATTCTTTAACTTTTACGAATTTTTCTGGATCATCACGATGATTGAAAAATATATACATATTAGCAATAAGATCTTGCGGGCCACGATTTCAGTATACATACTACATCGTAAGGCTTAAGCTTTCAAACTTTTACCAGAATGTGTATGAAACAATACAAAGAAAGGCGTATTTTTCAAACATTGGATACTCCAACAGATTAAAAAAAATACTCTCTTTCTGGTTTCTATTTCCCAGGATTCTACTTCTTTCATAAAAGGTTTGTGGTCTGCCTGGAAAATTATTTGTTAGATAAATACTGCTCTCGTTTTCGTCATTTTCCGTGGCAGATATTGATTCTCGCTCTTACTTACAGATTAAGAAAAAAACATCTTTCGGCTTTCTAATTCCCAAGCCTTTTACATTCTTTCATAACAGGTTTGTGGTCGGCCTGAAGTGTGTGTTGATACTTGGGACAGAAGGAAGTTTATTTAATTTTTATTTTTACTTGATGGTGAGGATAACAGGTAATCTAAATATAGACTCTCCCTTTTTAGAATGGAAGTATTTCAACTGTACTCTCCCTTGAATGTGTTGTTGATACTTGGAACAGATGGAAGATTTCGTTCATTTTCATTTTTACTTGATGGTGAGGATAACAGGCATCTAAATATAGAACTCTCCCTTGTTTTCTTCTCTTACCCTGTCACATAAAAGGTTCATGAAGAACTCTTCCTTAGCAGTCTTATTTGCTGTTTTAAATATCAGATTGATAAAACAATCAAGACCATCTGATTGAACAACCTAAGGAGCATTAAGGACACTGAGAATGTAGAAACTTACTCCTCTCTGTCGTGACGACATCATCTATTATTATTAATCGGCTTAATTCCAACGTTACCTTTTTGATGTAGGAATTTGCAGAATAGATTCATCCTCTCGAAGGAGGATTGCCTTTGAGAGATTTTCGTCAACCAGATTCTCTTGAACCTACACAAGGCATTGGGGTTCCTCTGATCATTTATCAAAGTTGATGCTGCAATATCAAAGAGAGAGACAGGACTGACAGGCAGACAGGGAGCTAGCGTTAACGTCCCATTCTGCCATTGTTTGTAAAGTTAAGTATATTATATTTTACCAGACTACTGAGCTGATTACAGCTATCTCCTAGGGCTGGCCCAAATGACTGAAAATTTTTTTGACGTGGTAGGAACCAATTGGTCACTAGCAACGGGACCTAAAGTTTTTTTGTGGAATCCGAACCACATTATATCGAGAAATCAATTTATATCCTCAGATATAAATTCCTTCGATTCGCGTTGGCAGAGCTGAGAATCGAACTTAGGACTTCCGGATAGGTAGGCGAGCGCGAAAACCACTCGATCAACGGGGAACCCTCTGCCATTTGTAATCGTGCTCTTACTTCTGATTGAATTCCTTCGATTTTTCCTAAGTCAGTTCGCGTATTTTCTGAATAAATCTCGAATAAATTGATAAATAAAAAGATTTTTCTTGTATAAACATCATTGCTAATTATTATCATTAATAGCTTGATGGCACACGATATGCCGCGCTAGAACCCGACGCTACCGTCATGTCTCTGTTAGCCCCGATGATCCCTACCTACGTTAACCCACCCGGGGCGGACAAACAGGTTTGCAGAAGGAGGGTGGCTGTGTCCTGCTCTCCCTACCCTCCCGATCCTCTACCTACCTTGCCCCACCCAGTTTGTACCTATGACCTATGCAGTGGAATACGTACAGTAATGCATCCAGTATCCGCGTCCGTTGCGTATTTTGCCTCTATTCGTTATTCTATTCAATGTACTCACCTACGCTCACTCGGAAAAACTCGTTGGCTGGTGGTTTTTACACCTTTTGTGTTCAGGGTCTTTCTCAGGTAGTGCATATATATATATATATATATATATATATATATATATATATACTATATATATATATATATATATATATATATATATATATATATACTATGCAGTTGCAGTTATCATTTCTGGCGGACTCCGTAGTACTAAGATACAGATAAAAGCTAAAAAAGAAATAAATAAATAAGTAAATAAAAATACGTTGTGTTTTGTATGTATGTACTTCTCCAGCCGTAGGTTTATTGCTATTTGCCTTTCATGGGCCTTGTTGAAAAATAATATTCATACAACTGAACCCAGAATGTTGCTCTAAATATTTATTTACGACACCTTGGAAAAATGGTTACCATAAACAACAGTAAATAAGACTGAAATCCAATCTTGTAGTGGAATTATTATTCACCACCGCTCCCCCCACCCCCCCACAAGTCATTTCTTTTAGAATATCCAAGGAAGATCAAAAGTTCCTACCTAGACTTCCTTGCTTGTCGCAACTGGAAAATAAATTCCTAAGTTTTTCCCTATTATCCCGTCAATAGAGCTTTGGAAGGAGGAGCTTTTGGAAGGAAGGAGTTTGAGATATATCAACTCTTACGCTGGATTCGGCAGTGAAGAAGGCTCCCAATTCCAACACGTTTGGCCCACAGTCGCGAAAGAATAGCTGGGACATGAGATACTCCATAACCTTTGATAGACCAAAGGTTTTAGACACAGCCACAGGACTCATGCAGAGAGTGTGATCCTAGAAACGGCACACATAGTAAGAAAAGTGATGGACTCCCTAGGAGGCAGGATGCAACCCGGAACCCCACACTGTAAATACCACCCAGTCGAATTGGAGGACTGTGATAGAGCGGCAAAAAAAAAAAAAAAAAAAAAAAGAAAAAAAGAAAAAAAAATAAATAATGATACATCTAGGTTATATACTATACTTCATTCTTTTGGCTTCTCTCTTATGCTAACTTTTCAACTTATTTTTATTTAATTTTTTTTATTTTGTATTTAGCTTTGACCGATCATCAGTATTACGGAGTCCGCCAGATATATAACGGCACATGCTAGTGCCACAGCTCTCGTCGAGCGCGAAAAGTTATGAATATATATACATATATATATATATATATATATATATATATATATATATATATATAATATATATATAGATATATTATATATATATAAACATATATATATATATATATATATATATATATATATATATATATATATATATATATATATATATATATATATATATACCATATGTATGTATATATATATATATATATATATATTATATATATATATATATATATATATATATAGATATATAGTACTATTATAATATAGATATATATAATATACTATATAGATATATAAATGATATATATATATATATCATATATCATAGTATATATATATTTATATATATATATATATAGATATATATATATATATATATTTGGGTGAGTATATAATACCTGAAAAAGACCCTGAGCACAAAAGGCGTAAAGCCACCAGCCAAACGAGTTTTTACGAGTGAACGTAGATGAGAAACACTGAAGAGAATAAGGAATAGAAGAAGAATACGCAAACGGACGCGGATACTTTATTGGATGAGGTCTTTAGCTCTGCCCGTACAATACTGGATCATTACTGTACGTATTGCACTATATAGGTCAGCGGGGAAACAAAATGGGTGGGGCGAGGTATGGTAGGGGATCGGAGGCTAGGAGAGACATGACACAGCCAACCTCCTTCTGTAAACCTGTTTGTCCGCCGGGCCCCGAGGTAACGTAGTTAGGGATCAATGGGGTGAGGAAGACATGTCGAGGAGCGTCTGATTCCAGCGCAGCATATCTTGTGCAATCAAGCTCGTGATGATATCAACTAGCAATGATGCTATATGAAAAAAAATAATTACTATTTTATCAATTTATTCGAGATTTATTCAGAAAATACATGAACTGACTTAGGAACAGTCAGAAGTTCCCTGAAGGACTGAATCATAAGAGCACGATTACCAATGTCAGAGTTCCTCGTTGGACGAGTGGTTTACGTGCTCACCTATCAATCCGGTGGTCCGAAGTTCGATTCTCAGCTCTAGCAACGCGGATTCAGAGGAATATATATCTGGTGATAGGAATTAATTTCTCTATATTATGTGGTCCGGATTCCACAATAAACTTTAGGTCCCGTTGCTAGGTAACCAATTGGTTCCTAGCCACGTAAGAATATCTAATCCTTCGGGCCAGCCCTAGGAGAGCTGTTGATCAGGTCAGTAGTCTGGTAAAACTAAGGCATACTTAACTTTGTCTTGCCTGTTAGTCTGTGTCTCTTTGATATTGCAGCATCCACTCTGATAAATTATCAGAGGAACCCCAATGCCTTGTGTAGGTTTCAAGAGAATCTTGGTTGACGAAAGTCTCTCAAAGGCACTTCTCCTTCGAGATGATGGATCTATTCAGCAAATTCCTACATCAAAGAGGTAACGTTGGAATTAAGCCGATTAATAATAATAGTTGATGTCGTCATGATAGAAAGGAGTAAGTGCTACATTCTCAGTGTCCTTAATTCCCAGGCAAATGTTCTTAACTGTTTATCAATCTAATATTTAAAACAGAAAATAAGACTGCTAAGGAAGAGTTCTTCGTGACCTTTATGTGACAGGTCAATGTAAAAGAAGAAATAAAGGATGAGTCTATGTTTAGATACCTGTTATCCTCACCATCAAGCAAAGAATGAAAATGAACGAAATCTTCCTTCTGGTCCCAAGTATCAACAACACACTTCAAGGAGAGTACACTCGAATTACTTCCATTCTAAAGAATAATTTACTTAATGGAATAATTTTACGCTCACAGGTTCACTGGAGCTCACCACACATTAAGCGCCAGACTTTTTCATCTTCTGTTGCAATACCATGACACGTCTGTGGACTGTTTTCCCTCGAGAATGTAAACTCTCTCTCTCTCTCTCTCTCTCTCTCTCTCTCTCTCTCTCTCTCTCTCTCTCTCTTCCTTTTTACTATCCCGTCATTAATTACTGGAGACGTTCTCACACTAATCAACCTTACAGGAAAAATGCTAGTTGGGTAAAAAAAAAAAAAATAAATAAAAAGGCTCTTTTGACGCTTTTCAAGTCTCCGATTACGTTTAAATCCATTCACATCTTTCTATCACATTTCCTCGACATTGACTAGGCTGCGCCTCTGCTATCAGTAGTAAAAATCTGAGAAGAAACTCGTCTCCCGAGCCACAATATGAGCAAGACATTGTTTGCTGAGGTTCGTTAGGAGAGACGCCGTTTTGAGATTTGGGTCGGGTTCACCCGAAAGTTTCCGCCGCTGTCGAGATGTTTAGTTGAACTGCTTCGTCTGGAAGTTGCCAGTGGACATCCAGCGTCAAAGGATCCAGCCACATCATGAAATGAGTCTTGGTTTCGACGTTTGTGGAATTAAATGGAAAGTGATTGAACTTCCCGTTTATACCTGTATTTTTTACATTTGTTTTCTGTGTGTGTGTGCGTTTTTTTCCTTTTTCTTTTTTCTTCTTTTAAATCTCGACAAAGCAAAGGAACCGTGAAGTAGAGCTACTTGTATTCATGAAGACGAAACAAATATATCAACATCGGATTTATTTTACAAATAAAAAGGCGATCACGGGTTTATAAGGAACATATTTTATTTTGGTATAACCAAAATAAGATAAACATAAACAGCGAGGAGGCCTCCAACAACAACAACAACAACAACAACAACAACAATAATAATAATAATAATAATAATAATAATAATAATAATAATAATAATAATAATAATAATAATAATGGAAAAGTAAATCCACAGTATTATGTCTGTTTGATTTTATTTATATATATATATATATATATATATATATATATATATATATATATATATATATATATATATATATATATATATATATATATATATATATATATATATATATATATATATATATATATATATTTTAAATAACAAAATCAAACAAAACATACTAGTGTGGAAGAACTTTTCCATTTTATTGACTCATGTGATTATGAATTTTCTTTAATAATAATAATAATAATAACTAATAATAACAATAATAATAATAATAATAATAATAATAATAATAATAATAATAATAATTATAATAATAGCTAAAAACTAAATTAAATTCTTTACTTTACGAATTTTTCTGGGTCATCACAAATTTAGGCGACAGTGCATGAAATTGTCCATTCATTGGTAAAAAGGTACGATAATTGAAAATGTTTACAAATTAAACAGTTCAAGAGAGAGGGGTCATGGGTCAAGCAGCCTCATATCAGAATGAATGTGAGAAAAGAAATGCTAAAGCCTTCTGGCTCCATCATCTCTAAGTGAAAAAAGGGCGTACAATGTTCTCATAAAAGATTGTAATAACATTGCACCCTGAACTGTTGTACAGCAAGAACAAGCAATTATCAGAACTTCTCTTTCTTCCTCCCCCTCTCTCTCTCTCTCTCTCTCTCTCTATCTCTCCTCTCTCTCTATCGCTCTCTCTATATATATATATATATATATAAATTATATATATATAGTATATATATATATATATATATATATATATATACATATTTTCAGGTGTTTCATCATATTACGAGCAGTGATATTAGTATTAATAAGTGGGGTATTTTTTTTTTCTTGTAGGGGAGGTGGAGGGGACAGAAAATCTACACTAAGAACGGTTGTTTTCTTCAGTAAAAAAAATATTTGTCCTCCTTGATTATAAAGGAAACTTTTCCACTTGATGATCTTTAAACCAATTAATGACTCACTTTCAGAAAAGCAATGCTGTTTCCTCTTTCCCTGATGACCAAACATTTCGCCTCCTAACAACATTCCCTTGGAACAAGGTGTTTTGTCTTCATAAACAAACAGCATTGTTATTCATTTCAAGTGAACACGTTTTTTCGTAATCCTCGTAAGAGTTGACATTTGTACTTTGCAAAATAAATTCTGATTTATCTGGAATGGGTTACCGAAGCAATTCTAAGACTTTCTTCCTTGGAATGAATATAATCAAACGAACCTTAGAATAACCTTTTGTTGCAATCTTCTGGAGGTACGTTGTTATATGCATTTGTCGACATTCATTTGCAGGAGAGCCACATTATAGCTGTTGTTCTTTGGACAAAGCAAATGATACCCTTCGCGTGCAACCCCTGTTCTTGGAAGCGAGATGTTTGACGCAAGAGTATGTTGCAATGAGTTTCGGACGTTCCCTTTTCACTGTAAATCACCGGTCCCATGTTATCGTGTTTCCTTTGTTGACGGAGAATGAGATTTCGCTTATCCTAACAAAGATGTTCAGTGGTGGCTCCTCTGCATTTCCCTTTAACCTTCTCTTGTTCCAGATGAGCTCCATATTCTTTGGAGCTTGGATTTTGAGTCTAGCCACCATGGGGCCTTGTTCCATATGAATAGAGATCAGCATCTAAATAAT
>NC_061093.1:70710679-70728179 GCF_015104395.2 Macrobrachium nipponense
TCCAGGGATAAGAGCGCTCAAGTCTTAGCAGAATAAAGGAGCGAACTTGCTGTAATCCCATATGATGTGGTATCAACACGAAGGCCAGAAACAGACTGCCTTAACTGGGCGCAGGGACTTCCAAAGTCGCCTCGGAATACTCCAAGGAGACCGAAAAACTGGACTCTGAGAATAAACAGGCCAAGGATCAAAAACAGGAATGGTAACTAAAAAAATGTGGAGGAAGAAAACTCATAACCCTGATGGGGATACAATAATAAATAGCAAAAATAGGGAAACTGAAGATAATGAACCAAAATAAAAACAAAACAAAATGAAATGGCAAAGTTCTAACACCTCCACACATACCAAAAAAAAAAAAAAAAAAAAAAAAAATTTTTAAATAAGTTTGACAAAAATATTAAGGTTCTATGTAACACCTGAAAAAGGTAACAGTTTACAAGATTTAACATTACAAAGAGATCTATGGCAGAAATGGTCGACTTACAAAAAAAAAAAAAATAATTTATACACGATCTGAAAAATAGTAAACACATTTTTACACCAAAAATTACAGAGCACCATTTAACTCCTCACTTTTCAGCACTCAAAGACCGTTTCTCTAAAGCAGAGTTTATAGGATATAACCATATATTTGTCCTGGTTTTAATCACTTTATATACGATAGTCTTTTGCTATCTCAGGCACCAAATCACATTAACAGTGAAATGCATTTCTACACCGGGCTCGTAAGCCATAAGATAAACCACTTGCAAATTATGAAGCATGATCCTAAAAACGGTATTACACAGCTGACAGTATACCTGAAACTTTATATTAACATACATTTTCAGCAAACAACATGACATTTCAACAACACTGCTCTGACACGTATAATGAGGACTCAAACCTCTGCAAACACCTTAAAAATAATACATAGTTCGCCACCACCATGAACTTAACCTAACATTACACTAAATCTCATTATAACCATTTACAGTAAACCTTATTATTAACCTTATCGTTACCCTTAACAGTGTCAACTCTTATATCAAAACTAGACATCATCAAAACAATATCCTAAGATACCATGACTCAATCCAATACAAAAAACGCTACGACCATCTTCTCCCTCACGACCCCAAAACATTCAGATTAGAAAAAAATAGATCAAATCCGCGAAGCCAGCCACTGAAGGTTTCAAACCCCCATCCGAGAAAGAGCGTCAGCCAAAACATTATCTTTGCCAGGAATATGTTTAAATTGCAGGTCCCATTCCTGCAATAATATACTCCAACGAGCCAACCTTTGGTTTTTATTTTTAAACCGATTAAGGAAGGTTAAAGGGTTATGATCCGTTAAGACTAATATAGGAGAATCTGTGGAGGTAAGGTATACATTAAAATGATTAATTGACATAAACAAAGGCCAAAGTTTCTTCTCTACAGTGGAATATTTCCTCTGGGGAGGCGTTAACTTTTTTGAGAAATAAGCTACCGGATGAGATATCCCCTGCTCATCCTGCTGCAATAACACAGCCCCAACTCCAACATCACTTGCATCCGTAGCAAGAGAAAAGGGAATGTTGAAATTGGGGGCTCTCAACACTGGAAAGCTTAATAACACCTTTTTGAGGGACTCAAAAGCATTTTGAGTCTTGTCATCCCATACAAATGAAACCTGTTTCTTAAGGAGGTTAGTAAGAGGATCTGCAATATCTGAAAAGTTTTTAACGAAACGCCTATAATATCCCATTAAGCCGAGGAATCTCCGGACATCCCTACGACAAGATGGCACTGGCATACTCTCTACTACCTCTACATTAGCCCTCTTGGGAGCCACTTTCCCATTACCAACAGTATGTCCCAAATATACCACTTCCGCCCTAGCAAAATCACATTTACTTAAATTTACCACTAAACCAGCTCTTCTTAAAACCTTAAATAGAGCCTTAATACGTTTGAGATGAGTGTCCCAATCATAAGGAAATAAATCACAATATCATCAATGTAAACCACACAACCTTCCAGCCCATAAACTAAAGAATTCATTAACCTTTGGAAAGTGGCGGCGGCATTCTTTAACCCAAAAGGCATTACACGACACTGGGGGGTGACAAAAGCGGAGAAGGCCCTGGCCCGTTTAGAGAGGGGTACCTGCCAGTAACCTTTGAGAAGATCAAACTTACTAATATATTTTGCTTGACCTAAACGATCAATACAGTCCTCCACACGAGGCAAAGGAAAACTATCGGAACGGGTGACCTCGTTTAATTTCCGATAGTCCACACACATCCTATAACTACCATCGGTTTTCTTTACCAACACCACCGGTGAGGACCAAGGACTATTACTCGGCTCTATAAGACCGTGTCTTAACATATACTCTACTTCCTTGGCCACCAACCTCACCTTTTACAGGATTTAAACGATACGGAGACTGTTTGACTGGACAAGCATCACCTACGTCTATATCATGCTCTAAAATAGACGTACGACCAGGGACATCAGAAAATAAGTCATTATATTCATACATTAACCTTTTCAATACATTCCGCTTGTCCACATCCAAATGAGTTACTAAATCATCAAAATTTTTCAAAGAGTTTTGATTATCAGAAGGCCAACACTCTTTGTCAAAAGAAATACCTTTATCAAGACCATAATCTGAAAAGGAAACATTATCATTATCATCACCCTTCCCGACAATGGTCACAGGAATCGCATTTTCCTTATCCATGAATTTCTTCAGCCATATTTATGTGGCAGAGTTGATAGGGTTTCCTGCGTTCGGGAGTCTCCACCAAATATTTACTTCATTTAATTTTTTAATTACTCACCAGGGACCTGAAAATGAAGCCCTTAAGGAATTTCCTGGCAAAGGTAACAAAATCAAAACCTTTTCACCATTACTAGTTGAAACTACGTGCGGGGTTGGATTTTTATCAAATATAAAAAATATTTCCATTTTATTCTGACTACTCACCAAATTTTTCTTGGCAAACTCCCACGCTTTTGACAATTTATCCCCAAGGCCAGAGACGTAATCCAATAAATTAACCTTACTACTGTCACCTTCCCACACTTCTCTTATGACCTGCAAAGGACCACGGCATTATGCCCAAACACTAAATTGAAAGGTGACAGACCCAATGACTGACCTGGAGATGAACGAAAAGCAAACAGTCAGGGAAGTTCCTTATTCCCACTCGGATCCATGAGCCAGACAATATTTCCGCAGCATCGATTCAAAGTCTGGTGGAACCTCTCCAAAATGCCCTGAGTCTCCGGATGGTATGGGGACGAAGTCACATGCTTCAACTCCCAATTCTGCCATCTTACTCCTGAAATATCTACTGGTAAAATTAGAATCATTGTCACTTTGAATTACTTTAGGTAACCCAAACTTGGTAAAGAAATTTATTAAGACATCCACAATCTTTACACTCTTGATTGTATGGAGGGGAGTAGCCTCAGGAAAACGGGACATTCTATCCATGATAGTAAAAATATATTCATTCCCACTCCTAGATCTAGGTAAGGGACCAACCACATCAATAATGACTTCCTTGAAAGGTTCTGACACCAAAGGAATAGGGATCAACGGCGCCTTTGGAATCAACTGATTCGGTTTTCCTACCTTTTGACAAATTTCGCACCCGTTGACAAACTTCTTTACGTCTGATTTTAAACCTGGCCACCAGAAGTCGGACAGAAGTTTCAACGTAGTTTTTCGAATGCCAAAATGACCTGACAAGGATTCTCAGTGCCGCCCCCAACCGACATTAATCCCAACCCGAAACTGAAAGGAACCATTAATTGGCGAATTATTTCACAATCGTCATTACCTGCCTCTTTAGGCCTACTACACCTGTACAGAATTTCGTTAATGATTCGGTAGTGAGGCACTGTTAAGTCAATCAGAGGGCCATATTCCTTGGGCAAACTGAGGAACTCTTGCTTCTGAGTTTTAATAAGCTCCTCTCTTGTCCAATCATGGCTTAATTAACCATCCCTTATTACTACACTATTATTATCACTACATTCTAAGGTACTAATATCTAAATCAGTTGTTGACTCTGCAGCGTCAACAACCCTACTTTGAGAACTAGTAAACTACAGACATTTCAGGGTTATCATCAAAATTGGACAAGTCGTATTCTATAGATAACATCATTGCCCAAAACAACGTCTATACTCTTCACAGGAAATTTTTCTACAATTGCCAATTTAATAGCCCCAGAAAACGACGGGCAATCCAACTGAAAAACGCTGATAGGATATGATTTAACTGAATCTGGAAAACCAGACAAGATCACAAATTCCTCCCCAACAGGTTCAAAGTCAACCGCAATGCCTCTTTCAAGATCAAAGATTGCGCAGGCACCCGTATCTCTCGCAAAATTCGCACTCCCCTTTCTAAGTGTGACCCTACGGCTGATACACAACCCTGAGAGACGAACTTAGCGAAATTGCTGGGTAGTCATTTATCTCCGTCCTGGCCCTAACCGAACACAGCCTCTTCATTCTCGACACCCATCACCGGATTTTGCCTGGACTGTTGCATTTTCTTAAAAGCATACCTGCTTTTTACATGACCTTTTTTTTTTCCTTCTTTTTTTACAAAAGAAACAGAAAACATTCGTCCCAGAATTATTAACTTTATTCCTGAAAGAGGTATTTTATCCTGAAAGAAACGTTGTCCATTATTCCTGAAAGTAGTATTATCATTATTCCTGAAAGAAACAGAATTAGTTTGTCGCATGGGCTACTCTTACTACCATAATTATTCCTACTGGTATTCTCTCTATAATTATCACGACTGGCCTTATTCCAGTCAGACCTTCCCTCAGACATAGCATTCTGAAATTCTACTTTATGCGATAATACATACTCATCACTGGGACGCAATGCTTGAATTCCTCAATCAACATTAACTCCTTTAATTTGTCAAAGGTACTACCTCTTTTGACTTAAGCCGTCCTCAGCGAACTGTTGCTTCGCCCTGGCAAATTCCACAAACGTCTGATCAGAGCTTTTCCTCAAATTGCGAAACCGTTGTCTATAGGCCTCGGGAACTAACTCGTACGCCTTCCAATCAAGATAATTGCCTTGACGTTTTCATAATCTGAGGCCAAGTTTTCAGCAAGGGTTACATAAACCTTCTGAGCTTTACCAATGAATTTACTTTGTACCAAAGTGGTTCCAGTGTTCCTCTGGCCACTGCAACCTAGCAGCCATCCTTTCAAAAGAGACAAAGAACTTTGCTACATTCGACTCTTGGAACGTTGGGAACGAACTTCAAAGCCTGTACCAAATTGATAACAGGATCAACAGTGACCACCAGGGGAAGACTGCGAGGGAGAAGACGGGTTAGTGACCCATTTTTCTCTTTCAAACTCCCTTTCTTTCTCTCTCTCACCTGCCCTAAATTTTTCAATTTCAAATTCCAATGTCTGCAATTGAATTTGTCTCTCCACCAACTCTACGGTTACCGCCGACTTCACCTCCTTATCACCATCAGACTTTACAGACTTGATCCCTTCATAAATTGTTATCAATAATAATCCCTTTTTTCACAGAGGGGTCAAATTCAATCTTCAAATAGTTAGCAACCGTGTTCAATTCATCCTTATTTAAACTCGCCAACCTCTCTTGCCAGCCCTCACCACCAATTACATCCAAATTGCAGCAGTCTCCATTTTTGAACCGAAAACTTCCAATACAAAATATAAGTAATCCAAAGAGGTGAGACCTATGCCTAGCACCCTCACGGTAATACTGCACACTGAGAACACCCAAACAGGACCGAAATCCTGGCAAAAAAGTCGCCAAATATGTTAGGACCCTCCTCAAAGGCCTACTTTCAGACTCCAGAAGAGCAATTAAACATAACTGGTGTTCTCCAAAGTTAAAGTCACGATAAGTGAAATAACAGACAGTGTGCAAATATTAACAATGAGGGATACTAATACCACAAGTAAAAATAATATAATATATTTACAAACACAGCATAGATAGAAATGATTACCGGAACCTCTATAAATACAAAATTATATGAAAAGCAATCACACAATATGAACACAATTGAATAAAACACCCACACTATTAATTACAGAATCAAACCAGACATTCTCCAAAATAAGGGGGTCCCGAAAGAAAAGAGAAAATAACGGTCAGAAAGAAGCCTAACAATTAACAAAACTAAATTAACCTAACTAATTTAAAGTGGCCACTAAGAGTTTAAATCCCACAAATTCTTTTATAAGAACTGTAATTGATCCAGAACGACGTCGTGGATATCATGAAAGAAACGGGAAGGTATGTCCCGCTATCTTTCAATAGCGGCAGAGTAAAAGCCCGACCTTCTTCAGGAAGATCCTCGTCTATCAGACGTCACAAATAGACGTCCCTCCAGACGTCACAAAAAATCAAAGGCTCTATACCTGCCTCACGGAGAGGTCCCCCAGGCTAATACTGGCACAAGGCTACAGCAAGATGAAGCAGCAGCGTTTGCAACAAGCTCCAGGGATAAAGAGCGCTCAAGTCTTAGCAGAATAAAGGAGCGAACTTGCTGTAATCCATATGATGTGGCATCAACACGAAGGCCAGACAGACTGCCTTACCTGGGCGCAGGGACTTCCAAAGTCACCTCGGAATACTCCAAGGAGACCGAAAACAGGACTCTGGGAATAAACAGGCCAAGGATCAAAAACAGGAATGGTAACTAAAAAAATGTGGAGGAAGAAAACTCAAACCCTGATGGGGATACTATAATAAATAGCAAAATAGGGGAAACTAAAGATAATGAACCAAAATATGGCAAAGTTCTAACAGTAGTAGTAGTAGTAGTAGTAGTAGTAGTAGTAGTAGTAGTGAATGATAATGAAGTAAAGGCATGATATGTCTTTGACATTATCCGAAGTTTTTTATTATTCCTTAAATTCAAATATTTCTTTGGTGTGTTTATGATAATGATTGTAGTAGTAGTAGTAGTAGTAGTAGTAGTAGTAGTAGTAGTAGTAGTAGGGCATACTATGTCTTTGACATTGTTATTATTTTCGTCTGCAGGGTTTTTTTATTATTACTTTTCTGCTAAACTGTTTTTCTAAAGCTATGCAGCAATATTTGTCATTTAAAACATCAATCATATTATAATTTATAGATAAAATTGAGTCATAATCATACGAATAATAAACGAAATATGAAAGCCCCAGGAATCTAAGGATTTTTATGCAGACTCAAAACTAGAATTTCTTAATTTTTTTTCCTGCAAGACTGAAATAGGTAAACCTCACCCTCACGCCCAGAAACTGAAGAAGACTCGAGCTAAAAATTACGATGCACATTTGCATAAATATCCTAAACAAAAAAGTTGATTAATTCAGCGAAGAGAGGTTTAATTTCCAGCCAGCCAGAAATGAGTAAAGTTTTTTTTTGCAAAGCTCTGAGTCTCATGTTTTTTTTTTTTTTTTTTTTCTTTTTTTTTTTTTTTGTTTTTTTTTTTTTTTTTTTTTCTTAACAATTTAGCTTCAAAGCAAATATGCTTCTTGGCTCTTCCCTGATAGTCTCTGTACTTTATTATTATTATTATTATTATTATTATTATTATTATTATTATTATTATTATTATTATTATTATTATTATTATTTATTATTATTATTATTCAAAAGATGAACCTTATTCATATGTCGATGGGGGCCACTGACTTGAAATTCAAGCCTCCAAAGAATACGGTGCTCATTAGGCAGTAAGAGAAGGTAAAGAGAAATACAGGAAGGCCGATAAACATCCATTTTTAGCTAATGCTGAAAATCTTGTTCATCTAGAAAGTGGGAAAGTTTAGATGGAGAAATGATGAAATGATTCCTTACTGTCCGTTGTATTGCTCTTATGTCAAGTCCATTTTTATCTGAAAATGTAAGAAACTTGGAGATTGTAGAAATAATTTCGCAGTGTTGATGTGATTCATTCAATTTCGAGAACTAACTCGGCGTAAAAAGATTCAGGTTCGTTATTGCATTTACGTAAATTACATTCCTTCAGGGAACGTCGGAAACGAATAAGAGATTAGCTGTGACTTCTCAGTCGTCTTGTTATTAAACTTTATTATGATCTTATGGCAGTAATATGACTTTTTGTTGCGCGTTGAATCTAAGATACGTTGCGTGGCGAGTTCGCCTTTGTAATCATAACCTCTCCATTATGTAGACAAAAATAAGAACATTAAACGATTAGTAAGTGACAGAAAGATAATTATTAAACTATAATTAACACGCACTAGCAAACTTATGCATACAGAAAATTACTATGCACGAAAATTCGTTAAAGTAACTAGGTCTACGGGCATAACCAACTTCGTTCCACGGGCAGAACCAGCTCCGTTTCAGGGAATCCCTTCTCACCCCCAACCCCTTCGGAGGTCGGGGGGGGGGGGGGGGGTGGGGGGGGGGGGGGGGTGTCGGATAAACCCAATTAAACCATCAAATAGGTCCCCACCATACCCTGCCAAGTTTCATGACCATCGGACCAGCCGTTTGGCCATGATTGAATGACAGACGGACGGGGCAGATATTATGCCCATTATAGTAAGATATAACAAGAAGACAACAGATCAGTAATTTATGATTTCGACCTTTGTATCACACCTTCAAAGAGTCAACTTGTGTTTCCTAGACATTCAAGGAATATTTTCATAAGCGTTTCTACACATAATGCTTACAGAATTGAATATTCAGATGAAATTGAGACATTATTTTTAAGTATTTAATCCCTTGGAAGTAGTTTAGTCAAAAGAAAGATTCTGTAGAGACAGAGACCTTTAGAAGGACGTCCACAGGATGAAAGGCAGACTTATATAAGGTATAATATTTTATGCATAAAGAATAAAAAGAAAGTACGAGGAAGAGAATACAATGACAGACGGTGATATATAGACCCAAGACGGAATTGCGCGCGAAATTCAGTTAAAAAGTTCTACGTAAAAGAAATTAGTTTACAAGGTTAGTGACCGAATGATAGTTGCTGTCATAGAAGAAATCGAGTCCTATACTGCAAGAGAATCTTTGGATACTCGTTAAAGGTGAATACAAGAATTTAGACAGAAATGAATAATGCAAATGTGGAAAAGTTTAATGGGAGTCTTGGTGTTGTTGTTTGAAATTTTACGTGGTTATACAAAACCTGAACAATTTGATTAAACTTCAAAAGCTTGTAAACGATATGGTAAAGTAATTAAGGTGGTAAATAAAAAAAAAAACTTAGATTTGGAGGGAAACTACAGTATGCTTTTAGATAAAAGGACAAGCCCTGTGTTTTTAGATATAGGGTAAATTAATACGATTCCAATACAAAGTAGAAAAAAGCGGTTTGTTTTTAAGGGAGGGATTAACTCATTATGAATCATTTTTGCTCTACATTTGTGCTTCAAGAGGAGACATCTGGGAAAGAAAGAAGTGTAGATGGATTCACCGTAGAAAGATTGATCATTTAATTGGTTTCAGTAATGGTGCCAAAATAACTGTTAAAGTTTCTTTCACCCTAGCTGCGACCTTCAACGGACTACTAACAACTAAGTACCAAATCCACACCTATGGGATTTGAAGGAAGGCGTCCATATTGCCACATTTAATCTGATCTACCAGTATATGATGCAAGTCATTATCTTAAGTTTATCATGGACTTATACCAAATTGCAGCCCTCTAGCCTCAGTAATTTTAATTGCAAGAGATATATATATATATATATATATATATATATAGATATATATATATATATATATATATATATATGTATATAAAATATCTCGCAATTAAAATTACTGAGGCTAGAGGGCTGCAATTTTGGGTATAAGTCCATGATAAACGAGATAATGACTTGCATCATATACTGGTAGATCAGATTAAATGTGACAATATGGACGCCTTCCTTCAAATCCCGTAAGGTACGAATATGAAACTTGGTTGTTAGTAGTCCGTTGAGGGTCGCAGCTAGGGTGAAAGAACTAAAATTTCGACAGTTTTTTTTCCTGAAAATATTGAAGATATCAAATTGTTTGAATAGCTGAAAAAAAAATCTACAACGAAACAAAAAACTTATATATATATATATATATATATATATATATATATATATATATATATATATAATATATATATATATATATATATATATATAAGTGTGTTTCGTTGTAGATTTTTTTTTCAGCTATTCAAACAATTTGATATTTTGAATATTTTCCTGAAAATTTTTTCGAATTTTCAGCTATTATTCCTTTCCTCCCATCTGTATTCAAAGTTGTAGGTGTTTTTTAAGTCCTTAGTTTCTTCTTTATTTAGCTGCAAATCGTTATTTTTATCAGTTTTACATATTGAGGATAATATGTGTTTAATGTCCATTCAGTATATTATTGGTATTAGTAGTCTGCAAAAGAAAACTATTGAGATGGCTATTTGTAAATTGGTAAGTTGATAATTCACCCTCCAATCATTAAGTATACCAAATTGCAGCCCTCTAGCCTTAGTAATTTTTTATTGAAAGATATATATATATATATATTATATATAGATATATAGTATATATATATATATAATATATAATATATATATATATATATATATATATATATATAAATATATTATATATATATATATATATATATATATATATATATATATATATATATATATATATATATATATGTTATATATATATATATATATATATATATATATATATATATATATATATATGATATATATATAAATATGTATGTCCAAATTATTCATTACTGATTAATGTCAAGCAATAATTAAAACGATTAATTTTCTTCGCCTTCTGTTCACCCAAGCAGTTAATGACATTAACGAATGAAAATAAGAAATCAAAATATTCATAAGATAAATTCTAAGAAAATGTACTAACGCCGGTCGTATATGACTTAACGTAGAAGTAGCCTTTATATTCGGTAAAAACCCAACCTCATGCAAAATGAAAAAGGAAAAAATTCTGCCCCCTCGCATCTAATCATTATTTCCCAGACAGCTTTGCAGAGATCTGATAAGAAAGGGAGCCTTGAACTGCTGGAAAGGTTAAGAGGGATGATCCCGAAGTGCCAATAAAAAGAACGTCTGCTTAGAAGGCAATGTTGTCGGAGCATATATCTATTCTCGGATCTTGTTATGATCTGCGTCTTTCGTCTCATCTGGAAGGAGAAAGCAAACTCTTTTTGTTTTGGACGGACCAGGTCGGAAATGAAAGACCAAGTTGCTAAACCTAAACGGAGATGGAAAGGAATGCGGTTGAAAGAAAAGGAATAGATCATCGTTTCGCCAAATAGCAGAATTTTGCACTTCGTCGGTAAAATATTCGGGCCTGGGCATCTGCCCAAATGGTGCGCGGTCACTACGAGGAAAGTTGCACGTATGGTCAATTGGCTCTCTCTTCGGAAATGACAAATGGCAATGATTCATTACCTGACAGACACGAGACTCAACAACTATCCTAGAAGGATGGGAATTCCTCGTCATGGAAGTGAGTTGTTTTTTAAGTGTGCAATCGTTCCCTGATTCCCGAGTTCGTGAACTTGTGTTCAGTATCTGTGGAAGTGGGGGAGATATCTACGTACAACCTTGGTTCGATCATGTGTATAGAATGTACGATGATAGCTTGACGAATGAAATACATAACTCAGAAGAGCTAAGGGGATGAAGGAGAAGACCTAGAAAGGACTTGGTTGACAGCTGCAATATGTGCTGAAAAGGAAGGGCTTGAGTATTTATGAATCGCTAGAGTTCACGTGGGTGGATCAGTGTCTATATCGTATTCAACGCTTTACGATTCAAATTGTAAAATATGAATAAGGCTCTGACCAATGATGTTATCATCTTCTCTGAAGCAACGTCTTCTTACGGAAAACGGCTGTATTAATATATGAAAAGTTAATATATCTCTATGCCTTCGGAATATATTGTTACGACTATAATTATCAAGCAGTCTAGCTTGCCAAAGAGTCAGTTACCTATATTTTATTTTCTTAGGGCAGACTGAAATATGTTTTTTTATAGATGCAAAAGTGATCCAAAGGGGTCGCTGTAAAATGTATAATTTCTAGGCAAACTGTAAGCAAAATCCAGTTTTGGTGGTTGGAAGAGTGATTAACACGGAAAGAAAAACCATTTACAGAACGATCGTTTAGCGAGGAAAAGAAATTCGGGAACTTTGCTTCCTCTAAAGAATGTTAAATACGGTTTAAGCCCATTTTGTGGATCATATTCGACTTTTGAATAAATCTATGAACGATTGTTTAAGGTAAATTCATTTCAATTAAAGTGAAAGAATATTTATTTGTAAAAATAAGATAGAAAGAAAACACAATGCTTAACAGAAAGACAAAACTATATTTATATCACAGCATTTTATTTCCTTTATGAGATTTTCTTAACTGGAAGGCTGATGCAACAATTTTACATTAGTGTATCGTAGCATGAACCCTGGAGTTAAATTACCACATTCTTAGTGCCTCGTGGAATTCTTTCTAGTCATCCCAATACTTCAACGCTAATCTCACCCGTTTCACACTCATTTATTTATTTTATTTATTTATTTTTTACCTCTCTCGTCATCTTTCTTCCTAACACACGTACCGATTCATTTCACCTATACACGCTTCCTTTATTTATCGAGTTATTATTATCTTGATCATTACATTTTTACTATAGTGCAACGATGACCATAGTTTATTTTGACGCCGATTTGTAAGGCTCAAGATAAGCAAGGTTGTCAACCCTTGTGTGTGTGTGTGTTTGTGGTGATCCATCATTTCTCAATTATTTTTTAAGGGTGGGTGAGGGGGAGGTTCCTGGTGTTTTGTTTATCTGTTACAGATTGACTCAGAAAAAAACTAGAAGAGAATTCTTTCTCGTCGTATTCTATATTAAAAAATGGACGTTGATATGAAAACGATTGTTAGATTATTCTAATCAACAATTAAATTCTCTTTGGTATGCTAAAAATACTATTGCAAGGAAAAAATTTGGAAATATCGGTTAGCGAAATTCAGCTCCACAACAGGACGCGCAAAATACGATTCCCGACGGTTTTTAGCAAACCTTCATCTGGCACGATTTGCATATTGAAGTTCCGGCACTCATTCCCGACATATGCCGGGAATCCAATTGCTTTCGACTAAGGCTCAAAACCCCCTCGTTCGGCGGCCTTTGGTATTTGCATCGAATTTAGCATATCGATGATTTCGTCATTCCTGTCACCGAATTCGCGCTTTTGGTAAAAGTTTTTGAACCTGCACTCGAAATGCCTTTCCTATTCGCTATTTTTCGTCTAAATAACAAACAACTATCGTTGCACTCGCATTAACCTATTGTTTTAATTGCTAATATTGTATTGTAGTATAGCACTTATAAGGTGTAAAATTATTCCTCAACGGCGCTGATGTCGTGTCGAAATGCATTTTCAATTTGCTATTCTTGGTCTAAATAAGAGACAACTACTTATTTTCACTCGCGTTAAGCTATTGCTTTAATATCTAATATTGTATTGTGTGTATATTACGTTATAAAGGTAGGTTTACACCTACGCACTTTGTGTTGCGGGCTGTTATGGCGTGGACCGCAAGAAACCGTTACAAAATTGACGCGGTTGGGAGAGAAAAAATTACGTTATTGGGCGGCGTGGCGCGGACCCTGGTGGTGGGATAGGGGCATGTCACGGCGTGTTCTTGCGGTGTCTTGCGGAGTGTTACGGAGTTGGCGCGGTGTTTATGGTCGTTGTTGCTATGCCAGGGCCGCGCTCTTGCGGCTTTGTAACTCCGTGTAGCGGTGTGTGTGGGTGGCTTGGCGGTGTTGTTGCGGAGTAATAATATCATAACTCATAATAATGAGACAAATGAAAGCAAATGATGGACATGTAAAACATAGAAAGTAAGAAAATGAACATAAAAAGCATAGACAGTAAGAAAATGAACAGGAAAAGCATAGAGAGTAAGAAATTGCAACATGAAAAGCATAGATGTAGGAAATGGAATTGGGACTTGGTTTATACCATAAAATTTTCAACTGCAAATATCATATATTTATCAACGGAGGTCAATATGTCTTTAGTCTCCTACTGATTTTTTCATTGTTCCCCTGTTAATAACAATGTCCAGTCAATGTTAATTATTGTTTAATTATCATATTTGTATGTGTTCATGTTTATTTGATCATGTTCTCAATGTTATATTATTGTTCTTTACCTTGTATGTTATTATATCATTTGATGGCCATATTTATTTCATGTTACATTTCATTTTATATTCAACTTATTTTCCGAGTTCTATTTATTTCATATTTCATATATCATGTTCATGTTAGATTTCCTGTTATATTTCTTCATGTTATTATTCTTTATGGCCATGCTTTTCATTTTTTCAATTTCATTTCACCCAATCATATCATCATATATATATGACATAAATTAAGCATCAATAAGGAAAATGTAAATGCAAGTCAGTATTTCAACATATTTATTACAAAAAGAAACATTATGATGATATAAAATGTTACAAAATCATTTAATATTAGGAAAATAACTAAAAAATAATTTTATTATTAAAAAAATAAAATTCTATTTATTTATACAATTTGTCGACAGTCTATCAGATGCAAATGATGCCCCCCGTGGTCTTGGTCTTTCCGGTCCCTTTTTATCCTCCCCAGAATGTGGCAACCTTCCATCCATCGACCTATGTTTTTGTCAAAATTAAGAGATGGTTGTGGAATTATTGATATTCAGTGTAAAGCGAAGTCAATTATGTTTAGTACATTTCTAAAATGTTTAAAAGATCGTTGTTTTGGTTACCAAATGATATTTATTATTGTAAAGTCAGAGCAACCTACCTTTTAGAAAATGAATGCCAACATCAGGATTGCAATATTTTTACACCTAGTTTTTATGAAAGTATGATGAATATATTACGAAGTGCTAATAAGATAAAAACGATAAGTGGTATATGAACATTTAATGAAAAAAAACAGTAATATGTTCCAAATATTGAAAAATTTTATCCACTATTCATCTGGAAACTAATTTGGGAACATGTAAATAATAAGTATACAGAAAATAAAAGTAGAGAAATTTTGTTTAAGTATGTTCGTGAACTTTTAAGTACAAATGATAGGCTTGCCATGATGAAAATAAAAGATGTTAAGAAATGCAGTTGTGGATGCATAGAAAGAAATATGCATATGATATATTTCTGTCATTTGGTTAAGAATTTGGTGTCCTTGGCATTCGAATTGCTTAGAAAATTTTGTAAATTAAAACTAATAGCAGGTTAAAGGGAAGGATTTTAAAACTAGATTTTAAAGCAAACTCAAAAAGGGATGAAAATATAGCAATTGTAATAGTAGCAGATTTTATTTCATGTATATGGATGGCAAGATATTTGAGAATAAGTACTGACCAGCAAATGATTAAATGTATAAAGAATAGACTGTTAAATACATTTAATGCACTTATGGGCACGCCATTTATTAATCGTGTATGAAAACGCCGTAAGGGCACCGCACACGGGCACACACAGCACCGGACGGCGCCGTAACATCATGCCGTAACACTCCCTTGTGGGTGGTACGATGTGGTGCGGTGTGGCACGGCACCGTGCGGGTTCTTAACCCTTTTGTTGTGGGGCCGGGGCCGCACCACACCGCTTACGGCTCCTGCGATTTCATCCCCCCACCAGACACCGTGCAGAAATTTGAAATGATTTAATATCAGGGCGGCGTCACGCAGCTTTAACGGTCTTCGCCTGCCCCCGCCAGCGAGGTGGCGCGCTTTTGGTGCGTTTATAGTGCGGTTTCATGCGGTTTCTTGCGATCTCACGCCGTAACAGACCACACCACAAAAGTGCGTAGGTGTAAACCAGGTCTTAGGTAAAGTTTTTCTTTTCCGGCGCTGATGTTGTGTGGGTCTGGAAGAGAGAAGAGGAAAGATTTATCAACAGAAGCTGACTTAATTTTCTCACAGGCTGATCATGGGAGGTGTCCACACTTGCATAAGGCCAGATCAGTGTAACAACTACTCGTCATAAATGGAGTTTCTGTGCTACATTGAAAAAGAAAATATGTCCAGATAATTTAACCACTTCGCGTCTAAGCCTGATTCATCTCTGATGTTAGCTACCTACTTGCACAGAGTATAGTCTGTCATACAAAGTATGAATGTGTTTTAATTACGCGTCCGTCTCTCTGCTGTCGTGGGGCCCTTCCCTTAGCGAATGCATTTTGCCTTCGCTCTTGTAGATGCAGATGATATTCATGGAGCCATGTCTATTTTTCACTCGTGCGATCATCGGTCTAACCTCATCTCTCGCGCTTCCTTTATTTCCAGCAGGATTTGGTTCTCAGAATTAGATTTTTCCGCCCGAAAATTAAGTTTTGACCTTTGAAGGAGTCTCCGTCTCGGTGGCACTCACGTCACCAAAGTTTGCAAATGTTTAATGGAGAAATGTCAGTGTCTTCTCCGAAACGAAATTTTTATCCCCATTCCCCCCTCCCACCAGGGGAAATGGGGAGGATTAGAGTCAGAATATGAAATTAGTTTCCCCTCCTCAGTGTTTCTTGGCAAGATTTGCTTCTCAGAATTATTTCTACACAAAAAAGAAGTTTTGCCCTCTGAAGGAATCTCACATTCGGTGGCCTTCACGTCACCAAAGGCTTGGAAATTTTTAATGGAGAAATATCATGCCTTGTACGAAACAAATTTTTTTTTATCACAGCGCGGATAATGGGGCGGGTTTAGGGTCAGGTTATGAAATGAGCCGTTGAAAAAAGACTTCGACTAGGGATTTAGCTGGTAATACAAGTCCAAAGTCCGTCATTTTTTTTTTTTTTTTTGTCCTAATAAGATCACCAGGGTAATCTTCCTGAAGTAATCTGTTGAAATGCCCGCTTTGAAATACAGAATGATTATTTTTGAGATAACTACAATTATCATCAATTCTTTCTGAGGATAATTAATCAACGAAGAACAAGCCTGGTTTCTATAACAAAAACATCCGTCATAACAATTCTGTTCTCACTTGATCAAGATGCAGAATGACGAGCTGAAACTACATTATTAATAATGTAATAATGCGTTTACAGTAATTGTACGAGCATTACAGGGTGCCCATAAAGTCCCAATATCAATACAAGTATTTATTGCTTAGAATGGTACTGGACTTTATGGACACCCTGTATAATAATTTATCTTAGTCCGGATTGTTTTTTTTTATTGGATTCCAAAATTCAATTATACAGAAATTATCAAGCATTGGAAAAGTTCGTCAAACTGGATTCTAAGAAACAAATCTCTTCGTCCGGTTCGGAGGTCTAACGCAGATTTATTTATTTGGGACCTGCACGGGCAAGCATTTGCCCTTTGAGACCACAGAGAGAGAGAGAGAGAGAGAGGGAAAGTGAGTTTTCAGATGGTTGGACAAATTCAATTTTAGTTCGCCGTTGTTAGGGCGAGTGCAGTCAA
>NC_061093.1:70740679-70742547 GCF_015104395.2 Macrobrachium nipponense
GTGAGAGCGGTGGGGGAAGGGGGGTGGCAGAGAAAGTTGTAGCTTTTTGGTAAAATACGCAAACAAAGAAAGGGAGAGATTGAAAGAAAGAAAGCGCGAGATAAGTTCGCGCCTATAAAAAAATAGATAGATAGATCCTTACCTTACAGACCTTACAGTTCGTTCGGGTTGCCCAGGTCCCTCGTGTGAGGCACTCTAATGTCTACCAGAGAGTTGCTAGTACATCTTCCGGTATATTTTGCATCTTCCAATCTTGGATGGTCTGGGATGCAGTTTAGATATTTGTCGAGCTTATTCTTAAACACATCTACGCTCACTCCCTGATATATTTCTCAGATGAGCTGGCAACGCATTGAATAGACGCTGCATTATCGATGCTGGTGCGTAGTGGGATTAATGTCCTGTGTGCTTTCCTTATTTTTCCTGGTATTGTTTTTGGGCGCACTATTATCTACCTCTGCTTGCCTCTTTCTGATATTTTAGTTTCCATGATATTTTCTGTTATTCCTTCTATCTGTTTCCATGCCTGAATTATCATGTAGCGTTTCTTCTTCTCTTTCTAGACTATATAATTTTAATGATTGTAGTCTTTCCCAGTAGTCAAGGTCCTTAACTTCTTCTATTCTAGCTGTAAAGGACCTTGTACACTCTCTATTTGTGCAATATCCTTTTGATAGTATGGGTACCATATCATATTGCATATTCAAGTGGACTACGAACATATGTTTTATAAAGCATAATCATGTGTTCAGCTTTTCTTGTTTTGAAGTGCCGTAAACAACATTCCCATTTTTTGCTTTACATTTTGCCAAAAGAATTGCTATTTGATCATTGCATAACATGTTCCTATTCATCATCACACCAAGGTCTTTAACTGCTTCCTTATTTGTGATTGTCTCATTATTAGGTCCCCTATATGCATATACTTTCCTTCTCTGTCTCCATAATTTATTGATTCAAATTTATCAGAGTTAAATACCATCCTATTTTCCTCTGCCCAATCATATACTTTGTTAAGGTCTCTTTGTAGAGCGTTCCTATCTTCATCACAAGTAATTTCTCTACTTATTGTTGTGTCATCAGCGAAACTACTCACTACCGAATCCTTAACATTACTGTCTATGTCTTCAATCATAATAACAAACAGTATTGCAGCTAACACCGTACCTTGTGGCACACCGGATATTACCTTGGTTTCATCCGATTTCTCATCGTTTGCAATAACTATCTGTTTTCTGTTGTGTAAAAATTCTTTTAACCATCTTCCTACTTTATCTACGATATTGTGTTTTTCTAATTTTCTTTGCTAATATATTATGGTCTACTTTGTCAAAAGCTTTTGCAAAGTCTAGATAAACCACATCTGTTTCATTTCCGCTTTTCATATTTTTGAATAGTTCTCACGGTGGACTAACAGTTGGGTTTGTTGTACTTTTTCCGGGTACGAAACCGTGTTGTCCTATATCAAACAAATTATTTTTCATTAAATGTTTCATAATATTTTTCTTCATTACCCTTTCATACACTTTCATAATATGTGATGTTAGCTCAGGCCTATAATTACTTGCCTCAAGTCTTGATCCACTTTTGAAAAGTAGGGGTGATATATGCTAATTTGTGCTCATCATAAATCTTGCCTGTATCTACACTTTGTCTTAATAATATTGCAAGTGGCTTTGCGATAGAATGAACTACTTTCTTTAACAAATAGCAGGGATTCCATCAGGCCTGCAGCAGCTCCATTTTTTTAATTTCATTAATTGCCTGCACAATATCAGCTTCCTTAATTTCTATGTCAGCTAATATTCACTATTTCGTCCCTACCTTCTATATCATTATCTTCCTTATCTATTCTAGGGGTGAATTCT
>NC_061093.1:70743047-70755547 GCF_015104395.2 Macrobrachium nipponense
CTGACTTCTGTTTCTATAATCATTTCGAAAATTACCTAAATCAGGACAATAAATATAAAAATAAAAGAACAACGGTTTAAAAAAAATAATTATGAACTAAAATGGATTTTTTTGGGAGTTTTCCACCCCATTTTGATAACTAATTATGAAAATCGCATAAAAAAGGACAAAAAATGAAACTAAAAACCTTATTTGAATTTATATACAATATTTTTTTTGACAGGTTTTTGATAGTGATTCTAGCTTTTGTCTAAATTTTAATGTAATATTCATTTTCATATTTGTATTAAATTATTTTTTAGATAAAAATCAGTTATCGAAATAAGGGCCAAAATTCTTAAAATACTGAATTTATTCCGTCCCCCCCCCCACCCCGCCCCCTTTTTTATAGCGTATTTTTATATTGATTTTTGAATAAAAAAAATAGCCAAAATAAAAAAGAAAATATACCTAATAATATTTTGCACAAATTTATAGACGTATTTTTAAAACATTTTACGTTCTATTTCTAGGCGATTTTTAAAATATTTTTTGAAATAAAAATCAGTCATCAAAAAGAGGGAAAAGCTATCAAGTTAGTATATCAAATAAATAAATTTTTTAATTAAAATTAATTTTAGATACATATTTTAGCCAATTTTCTGAATTATTTTAAAAACAAAAATCCTCCATCAAAAATAGGAACAAACTCTCAAACATAATAAAATACTTTTAAAAATTATTTTTTAAATAGAAATTTGTCATCAAAAACAAAAGGAAATTTTAACCGATTTTTGAGTGATTTTTGAATAAAAAATCAGTCATCAAAAGGATGAGAAAATTACAAAAAAAAATACGTACTAAAATTGAAATATATTTAAATGATTACAAAAAAATCTTTTATTGTTTCTCTATTTCATTTTATTTTTTAGCGGATTTTTTGGATGAGTTTTTGAACAAAAAGACTGCCAACAACCATTGAATATGACTCAAATGTTTTGTGCAATTATTGATATATTGTACTAGTTTTAGGCGATTTTCCAAATGATTTTTGAAATATAAGTCAGTTATCAGGACCCTCCTGAAAGGCCTACTTTCAGATTCCAGAAAAGCAATTAATCATAACTGGTGTTCTCCAAAGTTAAAGTCACGATAAGTGAAATAACAGACAGTGTGCAAATATTAACAATGAGGGATACTAATACCACAAGTAAAAATAATATAATATATTTACAAACACAGCATAGATAGAAATGATTACCGGAACCTCTATAAATACAAAATTATATGAAAAGCAATCACACAATATGAAAACAATTGAATAAAACACCCACACTATTAATTACAGAATCAAACCACACATTCTCCAAAATAAGGGGGTCCCGAAAGAAAAGAGAAAATAACGGCCAGAAAGAAGCCTAACAATTAACAAAACTAAATTAACCTAACTAATTTAAAGTGGCCAATTAACTAAACTAAATTAACCTAACTAATTTAAGAGTTTAAATCCCCACAAATTCTTATAAGAACTGTAATTGATCCAGAACGACGTCGTGGATATCGAAGAAACGGGAAGGTATGTCCCGCTATCTTCCAAATAGCGGCAGAGTAAAGCCCGACCTTCTTCAGGAAGATCCTCGTCTCTCAGACGTCACAAATACACGTCCCTCCAGACGTCACAAAAAATCAAAGGCTCTATACCTGCTCACGGAGAGGTCCCCCAGGCTAATACTGGCCCAAGGCTACAGCAAGATGAAAGCAGCAGCGTTGCAACAAGCTCCAGGGATAAAGAGCGCTCAAGTCTTAGCAGAATAAAGGAGCGAACTTGCTGTAATCCATATGATGTGGTATCAACACGAAGGCCAGAAACAGACTGCCTTAACTGGGCGCAGGGACTTCCAAAGTCACCTCGGAATACTCCAAGGAGACCGAAAACAGGACTCTGGGAATAAACAGGCCAAGGATCAAAAACAGGAATGGTAACTAAAGAAATGTGGAGGAAGAAAACTCATAACCCTGATGGGGATACTATAATAAATAGCAAAATAGGGGAAACTAAAGATAATGAACCAAAATAAAAACAAAACAAAAGGAAATGGCAAAGTTCTAACACCTCCACACATACCAAAAAAAAAAAAAAAATTTTTTTTTTTTTTTTTTTTGTTTAAACAAGTTGACAAAAATATTAAGGTTCTATGAAACACCTGAAAAAGGTAACAGTTTACAAGATTTAACATTACAAAGAGATGTATGGCAAAAATGGTCGACTTACAAAATTAATTTATACACGATCTGAAAAATAGTAAACACATTTTTACACCAAAAATTACAGAGCACCATTTAACTCCTCACTTTTTAGCACTCAAAGACCGTTTCTCTAAAGCAGGGTTTATAGGATATAACCATATATTTGTCCTGGTTTTAATCACTTTATATACAATAGTATTTTGCTATCTCAGGCACCAAATCACATTAACAGTGAAATGCATTTCTACACCGGGCTCGTAAGCCATAAGATAAACCACTTGCAAATTATGAAGCATGATCCTAAAAACGGTTTTACACAACTGAGAGTATACCTGAAACTTTATATTAACATTACATTTCAGCAACATGACATTTCAACAACACTGCTCTGACACGTGTAAATGAGGAATTCAAACCTCTGCAAACACCTTAAAAATAATACATAGTTCGCCACCACCATGAACTTAACCTAACATTACACTAAATCTCATTATAACCATTTACAGTAAACCTTATTATTAACCTTATCGTTACCCTTAACAGTGTCAACTCTTATATCAAAACTAGACATCATCAAAACACTATCCTAAGATACCATGACTCAATCCAATACAAAAAATGCTACGACCATCTTCTCCCTCACGACCCCAAAACATTCAGATTAAAAAAAATAGATCAAATCCGCGAAGCCAGCCACTGAAGGTTTCAAACCCCCATCCGAGAAAGAGCGTCAGCCAAAACATTATCTTTGCCAGGAATATGTTTAAATTGCAGGTCCCATTCCTGCAACAATATACTCCAACGAGCCAACCTTTGGTTTTTATTTTTAAACCGATTAAGGAAGGTTAAAGGGTTATGATCCGTTAAGACTAATATAGGAGAATCTGTGGAGGTAAGGTATACATTAAAATGATTAATTGACATAACCAAGGCCAAAGTTTCTTTCTCTACGGTGGAATATTTCCTCTGGGGAGGCGTTAACTTTTTTGAGAAATAAGCTACCGGATGAGATATCCCCTGCTCATCCTGCTGTAATAACACAGCCCCAACTCCAACATCACTTGCATCCGTAGCAAGAGAAAAGGGAATGTTGAAATTGGGGGCTCTCAACACTGGAAAGCTTAATAACACCTTTTTGAGGGACTCAAAAGCATTTTGAGTCTTGTCATCCCATACAAATGAAACCTGTTTCTTAAGGAGGTTAGTAAGAGGATCTGCAATATCTGAAAAGTTTTTAACGAAACGCCTATAATATCCCATTAAGCCGAGGAATCTCCGGACATCCCTACGACAAGATGGCACTGGCATACTCTCTACTACCTCTACATTAGCCCTCTTTGGAGCCACTTTAGCATTACCAACAGTATGTCCCAAATATACCACTTCCGCCCTAGCAAAATCACATTTACTTAAATTTACCACTAAACCAGCTCTTCTTAAAACCTTAAATAAAGCCTTAATACGTTTGAGATGAGTGTCCCAATCATCAGAATAAATCACAATGTCATCAATGTAAACCACACAACCTTCCAGCCCATAAACTAAAGAATTCATTAACCTTTGGAAAGTGGCGGCGGCATTCTTTAACCCAAAAGGCATTACACGACACTGGAACAAACCCTGGGGGGTGACAAAAGCGGACAAGGCCCTGGCCCGTTTAGAGAGGGGTACCTGCCAGTAACCTTTGAGAAGATCAAACTTACTAATATATTTTGCTTGACCTAAACGATCAATACAGTCCTCCACACGAGGCAAAGGAAAACTATCGGAACGGGTGACCTCGTTTAATTTCCGATAGTCCACACACATCCTATAACTACATCGGTTTTCTTTACCAACACCACCGGTGAGACCAAGGACTATTACTCGGCTCTATAAGACCGTGTCTTTACATATACTCTACCTCTTTGGCCACCACCTCACCTTTTACAGGATTTAAACGATACGGAGACTGTTTGACTGGACAAGCATCACCTACGTCTATATCATGCTCTAAAATAGACGTACGACCAGGGACATCAGAAAATAAGTCATTATATTCATATATTAACCTTTTCAATACATTCCACTTGTCCACATCCAAATGAGTTACTAAATCATCAAATTTTTCAAAGAGTTTTGATTATCAGAAGGCCAACACTCTTTGTCAAAAGAAATACCTTTATCAAGACCATAATCTGAAAAGGATACATTATCATTATCATCACCCTTCCCGACAATGGTCACAGGAATCTCATTTTCCTTATCCATGAATTTCTTCAGCATATTTATGTGGCAGAGTTGATAGGGTTTCCTGCGTTCGGGAGTCTCCACCAAATAATCTACTTCATTTAATTTTTTAATTACTCGCCAGGGACCTGAAAATGAAGCCCTTAAGGAATTTCCTGGCAAAGGTAACAATACCAAAACCTTTTCACCTACAGCGAAACTACATGGTTTGGATTTTTGATCAAAATAATTTTCATTTTATTCTGGGGGACTTAACTCACCAAATTTTTCTTGGCAAACTCCCAAGCATTTCGACAATTTATCCCCAAGGCCAGAGACGTAATCCAATAAATTAACCTCAGTACTGTCACCTTCCCACACTTCTCTTATGACCTGCAAAGGACCACGGACATTATGCCCAAACACTAAATTGAAAGGAGACAGACCCAATGACTGACCTGGAGATGAACGAAAAGCAAACAGTAAGTAGGGAAGTTCCTTATCACCCACTCCGGATCCAGGAGACCAGAACAAATATTTCCGCAGCATCGATTTCAAAGTTTGGTGGAACCTCTCCAAAACGCCTTGAGTCTCCGGATGGTATGGGGATGAAGTTACATGCTTAATTCCTAATTCTGCCATCTTACTCCTGAAATATCTACTGGTAAAATTAGAACCATTGTCACTTTGAATTACTTTAGGTAACCCAAACTTGGTAAAGAAATTTATTAAGACATCCACAATCTTTACACTCTTGATTGTACGGAGGGGAATAGCCTCGGGAAAACGGGACATTCTATCCATGATAGTAAAAATATATTCATTCCCACTCCTAGATCTAGGTAAGGGACCAACCGCATCAATTATGACTTCCTTGAAAGGTTCTGACACCAAAGGAATAGGGATCAACGGCGCCTTTGGAATCAACTGATTCGGTTTTCCTACCTTTTGACAAATTTCGCACCCGTTGACAAACTTCTTTACATCTGATTTTAAACCTGGCCACCAGAAGTCGGACAGAAGTTTCAACGTAGTTTTTCGAATGCCAAAATGACCTGACAAAGGATTCTACTGTGCCACCGACATTAATCCCAACCTGAAACTGAAAGGAACCATTAATTGGCAAATTATTTCACAATCGTCATTACCTGTCCTCTTTAGGGCCTACTACACCTGTTACTAGAATTTCGTTAATGATTCGGTAGTGAAGCGGCACTGTTAAGTCAATCAGAGGGCCAGATTCCTTGGGCAAACTGAGGAAACTCTTGCTTCTGAGTTTTAATAAGCTCCTCTCTTGTCCAATCAGGCTTAATTAAACCACTCCCTTATTACTACACTATTACTATCACTACGTTCTAAGGTAAAAACTAATATCTAATCGGTTTGTGACTCTGCAGCGTCAACAACCCTACTTTGAGAACGAGTAACTACAGACATTTCAGGGTTTATCATCAAAATTGGACAAGTCGTATTCTTATAGATAACATCATTGCCCAAAACAACGTCTATATTCTTCACAGGAAATTTTTCTACAATTGCCAATTTAACAGCCCCAGAAAACGACGGGCAATCCAATTGAAAAACGCTGATAGGATATGATTTAACTGAATCTGGAAAACCAGACAAGATCACAAAATTCCTCCCCCAACAGGTTCCAAAGTCAACCGCAATGCCTCTTTCAAGATCAAAGATTGCGCAGCACCAGTATCTCACAAAATTCGCACTCCCCTTTCTAAGTGTGACCCTATGGCTGATACACAACCCTGAGAGACGAACTTAGCAAAACTGCTGGGTAGTCATTTATCTCCTGTCCAGGCCCTAGCAGACACAGCCTCTTCATTCCCGACACCCATCACCGGATTTTGCATGGACTGTTGCATTTTCTTAAAAGCATAACACCTGCTTTTTACATGACCTCTTTTTTTACAAAAGAAACAGACAACATTCGTCCCAGAATTATTAACTTTATTCCTGAAAGAGGTATTATTATTCCTGAAAGAAACGTTGTCATTATTCCTGAAAGTAGTATTATCATTATTCCTGAAAGAAACAGAATTAGTTTGTCGCATGGGACTACTCTTACTACCATAATTATTCCTACTGGTATTCTCTCTATAATTATCACGACTGGCCTTATTCCAGTCCGACCTTCCCTCAGACATAGCATTCTGAAATTCTAATTTATGCGATAATACATACTCATCACTGGTTACAGCCACCTCCTGCAGCTTATCCATTTTTAACTCTTCTAAATGTGTTTTTAACTTATCTGGGACGCAATGCTTGAATTCCTCAATCAACATTAACTCCTTTAATTTGTCAAAGGTATCTACCTCTTTTGACTTAAGCCAGTCCTCAGCGAACTGTTGCTTCGCCCTGGCAAATTCCACAAACGTCTGATCAGAGCTTTTCCTCAAATTGCGAAACCGTTGTCTATAGGCCTCGGGAACTAACTCGTATGCCTTCAATATAATTGCCTTGACGTTTTCATAATCTGAGGCCAAGTTTTCATCAAGGGTTACATAAACCTTCTGAGCTTTACCAATGAATTTACTTTGTACCAAAGTGGTCCAGTGTTCCTCTGGCCACTGCAACCTAGCAGCCATCCTTTCAAAAGAGACAAAGAACTCTGCTACGTTCGACTCTTGGAACGTGGGAACGAACTTCAAAGCCTGTACCAAATTGATAACAGGACCAACAGTGACACCAGGGGAAGACTGCGAGGGAGAAGACGGGTTAGCCAACCATTTTTCTCTTTCAAACTCCCTTTCTTTCTCTCTCTCTCACCTGCCCTAAATTCTTCAATTTCAAATTCCAATGTCTGCAATTGAATTTGTCTCTCCACCAACTCTACGGTTACCGCCGACTTCACCTCCTTATCACCATCAGACTTTACAGACTTGATCCCTTCATAAATTGTTAACAATAATAATCCCTTTTTCATAGAGGGGTCAAATTCAATCTCCAAATAGTTAGCAACCGTGTTCAATTCATCCTTATTTAAACTCGCCAACCTCTCTTGCCAGCCCTCACCACCAATTACATCCAAAATTGCAGCAGTCTCCATTTTGAACCGAAAACTTCCAATACAAAATATAAGTAATCCAAAGAGGTGTTAGACCTATGCCTAGCATCCTCACGGTTAATACTGCGCACTGAGAACACCCAAACAGGACCGAAATCCTGGCAAGGTTGCCAAATATGTCAGGACCCTCCTCAAAGGCCTACTTTCAGACTCCAGAAAAGCTATTAATCATAACTGGTGTTCTCCAAAGTTAAAGTCACGATAAGTGAAATAACAGACAGTGTGCAAATATTAACAATGAGGGATACTAATACCACAAGTAAAAATAATATAATATATTTACAAACACAGCATAGATAGAAATGATTACCGGAACCTCTATAAATACAAAATTATATGAAAAGCAATCACACAATATGAAAACAATTGAATAAAACACCCACACTATTAATTACAGAATCAAACCACACATTCTCCAAAATAAGGGGGTCCCGAAAGAAAAGAGAAAATAACGGCCAGAAAGAAGCCTAACAATTAACAAAACTAAATTAACCTAACTAATTTAAAGTGGCCACTAAGAGTTTATATCCCCACAAATTCTTATAAGAACTGTAATTGATCCAGAACGACGTCGTGGATATCGAAGAAACGGGAAGGTATGTCCCGCTATCTTCCAAATAGCGGCAGAGTAAAGCCCGACCTTCTTCAGGAAGATCCTCGTCTCTCAGACGTCACAAATACACGTCCCTCCTGACGTCACAAAAAATCAAAGGCTCTATACCTGCTCACGGAGAGGTCCCCAAGGCTAATACTGGCCCAAGGCTACAGCAAGATGAAGCAGCAGCGTTGCAACAAGCTCCAGGGATAAAGAGCGCTCAAGTCTTAGCAGAATAAAGGAACGAACTTGCTGTAATCCATATAATGTGGTATCAACACGAAGGCCAGAAACAGACTGCCTTAACTGGGCGCAGGGAATTCCAAAGTCACCTCGGAATACTCCAAGGAGACCGAAAACAGGACTCTGGGAATAAACAGGCCAAAGATCATAAACAGGAATGGTAACTAAAGAAATGTGGAGGAAGAAAACTCAAAACCCTGATGGGGATACTATAATAAATAGCAAAATAGGGGAAACTAAAGATAATGAACCAAAATAAAAACAAAACAAAAGGAAATGGCAAAGTTCTAACACAGTCATGAAAAAGAAGGAAAAAGTCCTAAAAATATCATATAGGGAAATATTTATTATTTAGCTGTTTTTTTCTTTGTTATATTCATGATCCAATAATAAATAAATGAATAAAAATAAATAAATATATAAATATATCTAAAAATAAATAAATAAAAATAAATAAATGAAAATAATAAATGAGTATAAATAAAGAAAGTTAAATAAATAAAAATAAATAAATAAATATAAATAAGAAAATAAAAATAAATAAAATAAATAAGATAAAAATAAGAAATAGTAAATAAAGAGAAAAATAAATAATAATAAATAAATAAATTTAAAATAAATAATAAATAAACAACTATAAATAAAAAAAGATAAATCCAAATAAATAAATCAAATAAAAAAATTTAAAGAAAAAAAATTTTAAAAAAAAAAAAATAATTAAACAAATAAATAATAAATAAATAAATAAATATAAATAAATAAAAAAAAAATAGTATATAAAAAAAAATAAAAAAATAAAAAAAAATAATAAATAAAAAAATAAAAAAAAATAAATAAAAAAAAATAAAAAAAAACAAAAAAAATAAAAAATATACAATTAATTATAAAATAAATCGAATTAAATAAAAACATTCAAAAATAATATAAATAAAGATAAATAAATTAAATAAAAACAAATTATAAATAAAATACAATAAAGATAAATAAATAAAATAAATATAAACTAAATAAAATAAATAAAAATGAAAAACAAATAAATAAATAAGATAAATGAAATAAATAAAAATAAAAAAAGTAAATACAAAAATAAATAAATAAAATAAAACAAAATAAATAGATAAAAAGAAATAAATAAATGAAAATATCAAATAAAAAAAATAAATAAAACATAATAAATAAAAACAAATAAAAATAATAAATAAAAATGAAATAAATAAAAATATAAATAAATAAATAAAAAAAATAATAAATAAACAAAAAATAAAAATAAATAAATAAATAAATAAAGAAACAATAACAATAAATACAAATAAAAAATCAAATAGATTAAAATTAATAAATAAATACAAAAATAAAATAAATAAATAAATTAAAAAAAAAATACTAAAGAATATATAAATAAAACAAATAAAAATTAAATAAGTAAATAAATAAAATAATAATAAATAAAATAAATACATAAAATAAATAAATAAACCAATAAATAAATAATAAATAAAAGTGAAATAAAATAACAAATTAAATAAATAAAAACAATAAATAAATGTTAAATAAAAATTAAAAAATAAATAAATTACAAAAGTAAAATAAATAAATAAAAAAAATAAATATATAAAGAAAAATAAAAAAAATAAAAAAATAAAAATAAATAAAAATAAATTGAATAAAAATAAATAAAATAATTAATAAATAAATATAAATAAATATTCATAAATAAATAAAAAATAAAGTAAAATCAAAATATAAATAAAAAATAAAAAAAAAATAATGAATAAAAATAAAATAAATAAATAAAAAAGAAAATAAATAAAAATAAATGAAATAAATACAATAATAAATAATATAAATAAATATAAGTAAATAAATAATAAAAAACTAAAAATTAAATATCCAAATGTAAATAAATTAAAAAAATAAAATAAATAAAAATAATAAAGATAAAAATCAAATAAATAAAATAAATAAAAAATTATAAATAAATAAAAAAATAAAAAAATAAAAAAAAATATAAAATCTATATAAAAAAAATAAATAAAAATAATAAAAATAACAAATAAAAATAAAATAAATAAAAAAATAAATAAATAAAAAAATAATAAAATGAAAAATAAATAAATAAATAAATAAATAAAAATAAACCTAAAAAATATAAAATAATACATAAAAAACAAAAGAAATAATAAAAATTAATATCAAAAATATACCTAAACAATAAAAAATAAATGAATAAAAATAAAAATAAAAATAATAAATCAAGAAATAAATAAAAAATAAATAAAAAATAAATAAATAAAAAATAAATTAATAAATAAATATAAACCAAAGAAAAAATAAATAAATAAATAAATAAAAATCAATAAAAAAAGAAATAAAAAAAATAAAAAAATAAAAAAAAATAAATAAATAAAAAAATAAATAAAAAAAAAAAAATAAAAAAATATAAAAAAAAATAAAAAAAAATAAATAATAAATAAATTAAATTAAATTAAACACAAATAAAAAATAAATAAATAACTATAAAAATAAATAAATAAAAATAAATAAATAAATGAAAAAAAACAAAAAATAAAAAATAAAATAAATAATAATAAAAAGAAATAAATAAAAATAAAACAAAACTACTAATAAAAATAAATTAATAAAAATAAAATAAATACATAATGATGAAAATAAACATATAATAAAAGAAATAAAAAATAAAAATAAAAAATAAAAAAAATATATAAATAAAATAAAAAATAAATAAAATAAAAAAAATAAATAAATAAAAAAAAAATAAAAAATAAATAAACAAATAAATAAAAAACAAAGAATAAAAAAAAAAAAAAATAAAAACCTAATAAATAAAAAAAAATTAATACAAATAAATAAATAAAAATAAAATAATAAAAATGAATATCAAAAAATAAAAAAATTGATATAAATAAAAAAATAAAAAAAATATAAAAATAAAAAAATGAAAAATTAAAAATAGATACATAAAATAAATTAAATAAATAATAATTAAAATGTATAAACAAAAAAACTAAAAATTAAATTAAAACAAAGCAAAAAAAAAATAAGTAAAAATAAAAATAAATAAAAATAAATAAAAATAAATGTAAAAATTAAAAGAAAAAAAATAAATAACTAAAAAAATCAATAAATAATAAATAAATTTATAAAAATAAATAAAGAATAAGTAAATGACCAAAAATTAATTAAATTAATCTAGATAAAAATAATACTAAATAAAAATAAATAATAAATAAAAATCAAAAAATTTAAAACTATAATAAAAATATTATTAAATAAATTTTAAAAATAAAAAACTAAAAATTTAATTATAAATCATAAATTTAAATTTACAAATAAATAAATAAAAATAAATAGAACTAAATCAAAAAAAAAAATAAAAGAATAAAAATAAAATAAATAAAAAAAAATAAATTATAAAAATAAAAATAAAATAATAATAAAAAAAATAAAAATTAAAAATAAAAAAATAAAAATAAAAATACATAAATAAAAAAGCAAAAAAAAAAAAAAATAAAATAAAATAAATAAATTAAAAAATAAATAAAAAAAAAATAAATAAGAAAATAAAATAAAAAATAGACAAATCAATAATAAAAATAAATAGAAATGACTAAACTAAAAATAACTAAAAATAAAACTAAGAATAAATAATAAAAATAAATATAATAAAAAAATAAATAAAAAAATAACAAAATAAATCAAACAAGATAAACTAAAAAAATAAAAAAAAAAAATAAAATAAATTAAAAAATAAAATAAAAATAAAAAAAATAAAATAGACAAAAAAATAAATATATCAAAAAATCATAAATAAATAAATTAAATAAGAATAAATAACTAAATAATTAAATAATAAAAATAAATAAATAATAAAAAAATAATAAAAATATAAAAGAAATAAATCCAAATAAAAATAGAAAAAAATAAATAAAATAAAAAATAAATAAATAAAAAAAATACATAAACAAATAAACTCCATAAAAAGAAAAAAAAATAAATAAATAAATAAAATAAAAACTACTAAATAAATAAAAAATAATAAATAAATAAATAACTAAAAATAAAATGAAAATAAAAAATATTACAATGAAAAATAAAGAAATAAATAAATAAAAAATAAATAAA
>NC_061093.1:70765506-70770506 GCF_015104395.2 Macrobrachium nipponense
TTCATGTTCAGAGTATTGTTAATGTGTTAAATGTTTATTTTTTGTAATGAAACTGTATTTTGTTGACCAAATTTTATTGAATCCAACCGAGATAGTTTTAGAGAGTGCGCCTCCTCAAGGCCTTGTCATCGGCCCATAAAATCCGGGCACGAATCCTAACAAAAATAATAAAAGTTGAAGAAAATCCCGACACTAAGTGTCCTAGAGAGGGAACTATAATATTTTGGAGAAGAGATAATTGGTGTTTGACTATTACTGATTAAGACTTATTTCACGGGGGGTTGTCTGTTAGACTTGAACTATGAATTATCATTCTATTAATTTATCCTGTGAGAACCTGAATTTATTCAATTAGTACTTTGCTTTGAATAAACGTATATTTTTGTAGCTCCGACTCTGATTTGATGACCTGATGGAATGGAGAGAGAGAGAGGTTGCGAGAGAGAGAGAGAGGAAGGCTATTGCCAGTGATCGCTTTGAGAGAGAGAGAGAGGCTATTGTCTGAGGGAGAGAGAGAGAGAGAGAGAGAGAGAGAGAGAGAGAGAGAGAGAGGAAGGCTATTGCTAGTGATCTTGAGAGAGAGAGAAAGAGAGGGGACAAAGTGTTATCAGTTCGCCTTCTGCTACGGCTAAACGCATACCAAATATGAGAAATACGGGGGCGACGCTCCTGTGTTTATATATATATATATATATATATATATATATATAGATATATATATAATATATATATATATATATATATATATATATATAATATATATATATATATTATATATATATATATATATATATATATATATATATATATATATATATATATATATATATATATATATATATATATATATATATATATATATATATATATATATATATATATATATATATATATATATATATATATATATATATATATACATATATATATATATATATACATATATATATATATATATATATATATATATATATATATATATATATATATATATATATCTATATATATTATATATATATATATATATATATTGTATATAAGCAAACATATATTTCATCGTATCATGAACTCCTGTCTACATTATCTTAATTATTCCTTACCTTATTTGCCAATAAGCTTATTTTAGAATACAATATTCAAATATTATCAGTCCGGTTAGCGTCTGGGCCATAGTATACCTCTTCTATATATATACATATTACGCATTAAAAAGCTAATTGAACCGTGAAATCATTTGTGCGCGAAAAAATCTAACAATGACCATTAAACATCATAGCAATATTTTGTTAGCAATCTCAGAATGGAAAATAAAACAGGAGTTTAGGCCAAAGGCCAAACACTGGGACCTATGAGGTCATTCAGCGTTGGAAAGGCAATTGAGAGCGGGTAGATTTGAAAGGTGAGACAGGAGGATAACCTCTCAGTTGACCTATGGAATAATTGTTAGGAGAGGGTGGGTAGCAAGCTGGAAGAAAGATAATATGAATGGAGGTACAGTAAAAGGAATTAAGGGGGTTGCAGCTAGGGGCGAAGAGAAACCGATTAGTAATGACTACAGTTCACCCGTGAGGTGCACAGACGGCACTACCTCTTACGGGAGTTAGCTTTTCATCTTACTTTCTGTTCCACCTAGATTCTCCCAAGTTCCTTTAGGGCAACATAAATGCAAAGAGAGAGCAAATAGATCCCTTGCTATTGGGGAGCAGGGAAGGAGTAATAACTGTGCCTCCAGATAACATTATGAACTGGAGGGTTGAAGACGACGCTGCGTTCGGAGTTACTATCGTTTCCATGACGGATGCTTTACATGAGACGGAAACATTTCTTTGTCTTAATTAAAAGGGGGCTAGGATAGGCGTATTGACTTTGGCGAGATGGGCGTGGCGTTTCTCAAATAATAGTAGTACATGGTAAAAAAAAATCGCATAATAAGACCAGTATTCATAATAATGAAAATATGCTCTACCGTTACAAGCGTACAGACATGTTCTTTTAGAAAGCTTGCTAAAGTAAAAGGCAATAATTGTTGACGGGATATTAGCGAAATAGGTAAGACTGTTAGGTCAAGAACACAGGTGAGAATCTATAATATTTGCAAGGATGAAACCGTGGAAAGTGTAAATGTTATATAGAGCGTGCAAATTTAAGGGAAGTTCGTGTCCATAATGAGTGATACACCTTGAAAAACATGATATTAACAATAAACGTATTTATACGTAAAAACTACTAGTACTTGCAATCACATCGAATAAGCCAAAAATGATACGAAAAGGAGAAAAGCAGAGTTAAGGAAAAATAACGCATAACAAAGACTTTGTTCTGGAACAGCCGCAACACATCCCCCTCCGTTAATTCTGGATGCGAAACCACTGCTTTGTTCTTTGAAACCCTCAAAATAAACCGCACATAATGGAATAAGAGAGGGCGAAAATCCAAATAGGAAGAAGGTGCATGGCCGAATTTGGGAGAGGAAGGCTATGCAATTCCAAATAGGGAGGAATATGAATATTTTCATATTGTTATATATGGGAAAACTTATTAGGACAGGCAAAGCTCACCAGATCATGAGATTGATATTCACCCTCCATGTAATGCCCTATACCCATATGCTGAGAGAAGATACAAGCCCACGAGCCAATTATACTGGGATCAAGTCTAGTAGGTCTTCCTCTATCTCGCCCTCTTGTTCCGTATAATTACGTTTGTTATAGAGTATAGTAATACTTGCCGATATAAATTGACAGCTCCTAATAGAAAGCGCGTGAAAAAGAAATGCAATTGGTAAACTATTAAACGCATATGAACATGATTGACATTTGAAAATGTCTCCATCAACGTCTGTCGTCTTCCAGAATTTATTAAGGAAAATCAGCCAGCCATCAAAAGAAACATTAATATAAAAATATCGGTGGTATTACCAAGAAACTTTCATATCATTTTTTATTTGGAAATTTTAAACGTTTGTCGTCTTCCAGAATTTATTAAGGAAAATCAACCAGCTATGAAAGGCAACATTAATATAGAAATAGATTCATATTCGTACGAATCGGTATTACCTATAAACAATTTTCATATTATTTTTTTATCTGGAAATTTGAGACATCAACGTCTGTCGCCCAGAATTTATTAAGGAAAATCAGCCAGCCATCAAAGGCAACCTTAATATACAAATAGATTCACATTCGCACTAATCGGTGGTATTACCAATAAACAACTTCCATATTTTTTTTTTTATCAGAAAATTTTAGACACTTGATATTTCCTAATATTTTAGAACCTTGACATTTTCTGTGGAATTTATACAACCACTCAACAGTATAACCGAAGCTGGTGGGTTGAAAACACCTGGAATTTTTCGGGTAAAATTCTCTCCCGGAAACTCCTCAACTTCGTGCTCCGGGGAGCAATCCTAACGACTTCCAGGAGCAATAACCCGGGAAAACGAGGTCACGTCCAAAAGTTAAAGTTTCATTTTTGTGATTTCAAAGAATGTGATTAAATGCGAATAACAAACTGCATCAGTTTTCTGCCTTCAACTTTTAGCTTAAGGATGACGGAGTTTGCTTTGGAGTAATTTCAAAAGGTGAGTACATTATTATTATTATTATTCAGTATTATTATTATTATTTTTTTTTTTTTTTTGCTCTATCACAGTCCTCCAATTCGACTGGGTGGTATTTATAGTGTGGGTCCGGGTTGCATCCTGCCTCCTTAGGAGTCCATCACTTTTCTTACTATGTGTGCCGTTTTCTAGGATCACACTCTTCTGCATGAGGCCCGGAGCTACTTCAGCCTCTAGTTTTTCTAGATTCCTTTTCAGGGATCTTGGGATCGTGCCTAGTGCTCCTATGGATTATGGGTACGATTTCCACTGGATATCCATCCATCCTTCTTATTTCTATTTTCCAGATCTTGATACTTATCCATTTTTTCCCTCTCTTTCTCTTCAACTCTGGTGTCCCATGGTATTGCGACATCAATGAATGATACTTTCTTCTTGACTTTGTCTATCAACGTCACGTCTGGTCTGTTTGCACGTATCACCCTATCCGTTCTGATACCATAGTCCCAGAGGATCTTTGCCTGATCGTTTTCTATCACTCCTTCAGGTTGGTGCTCGTACCACTTATTACTGCAAGGTAGCTGATGTTTCTTGCACAGGCCTCCAGTGGAGGGCTTTTGCCACTGAATCATGCCTCTTTTTGTACTGGTTCTGTGCAAGTGCCGGGCATTCAGTTGCTATGTGGTTATGGTTTCATTTTTTCGTATTGCACTTCCTACATAGGGAGAGATGTTATTTCCGTCTATCATACTTTGAACAATATCTGGTTTTTTCTTTTAGGGCGTGATCTTGTGCCGCTGTTATCATTCCTTCAGTTTCCTTCTTTAGCTCTCCCCTCTGTAGCCATTGCCAATTGTCATCGTTGGCTAGTTCTTTAGTCTGTCTCATGTATTGTCCGTGCATTGGTTTGTTGTGCCAGTCCTCTGTTCTTTCTGTCTTTCTCCTGCTCTGTATATTTCTGGGTCTTCGTCTACTTTTATTAGTCCTTCTTCCCATGCACTCTTTAGCCACTCGTCTTCACTGGTTTTCAGATATTGCCCCAGTGCTCTGTTTTTTGTTTTTTATGTTGACACAGTCTCTATACTTAGTAGTCCTCTCCCTCCTTCCTTTCATGTTATGTATAGTCTGTCCGTATTTGCTCTTGGGTGTAGTGCTTTGTGTATTGTCATTGGTTTCCTGGTTTTCTGATCTATGCGCGGAGTTCTGCCTTCGTCCATTCCACTATTCCTGCGCTGTATCTGATTACTGGCACTGCCCATGTGTTTATGGCTTTTATCATATTTTCCGGCGTTGAGTTTGACTTGAGTATCGCCTTGAGTCTCTGCATATATTCTTTCCTGATCGTGTCCTTCATCTCTTGGTGTTTTATATCTCCTCCTTCCATTATTCCCAGGTATTTGTATCCTGTCTCATCTATGTGTTTGATGTTGCTCCCATC
>NC_061093.1:70778006-70788006 GCF_015104395.2 Macrobrachium nipponense
AGAGAGAGAGAGAGTTTATGTGTTGTCATTCGGAGTTTTCCCAGGCATCGCCAGGTTAGTCAGGTTAGTCAGCTACCTTGCTATAATTACTACGTAATTATAGCAAGGTAAAATAATCAATTTCACATAAAATGTCAAAATACAGTCTCTTATTTAACACAATGGAATCGTACCATGAGCTTTGCAAATTGTAAAATAGATATATAATTTTCTGAACTAAAAATATAATCCGAATATTTTCCGTGCTATTTCAGTGTTCAACAAACAATGTCAGTTTACCTTTCCTCTCTCTCTAGACGAGAGCTTCATGGCGACTGAACGGTTTTATTACGGAAAGTTCATACATTTTGGCATTTATGACAAAATTCTCTCTCTCTCTCTCTCTTTAAATATAACTTCCTCAGGAAGTTAAACAAGGAAAGTTTCCATATGACTTTAATCAGTTTCCTCTCGAGAAGAGACGCTGTGAAAAAAAAAATTTTGAATAAACGTAAAAGTGGAAGTTTCGTTATGAGAATTTGCTATTTAGATTTAAAACCCGTATTTTGAGGAAGAAGGAAGTATTGGTTAAATATATTTTTTTTTCTTTTCCTGCAAACGTTCACTTTTATATTAGCTTTGGAATACGATCATTCTTTCTTGCATAAGAATCTCTCTTTACGTATTTTATCATTCAGTTAAGTAGCTTCGTCATTTTGCCTTTTGTTAATAATATTATCCAAAATCTGCTCCAATATTTGCTGCAGATTATTCCACTCTCTGCCCGTTATTTATCCGGAATATATCGTGATATAAATATATAACAAATATACCCTATTATTTTGATCAGGTCTAACCTCCGTTCAAATGCCTTGGAGGTTCCTTTTCAATTTGTTAAATCACTCTATTTTCCATTTTTTATAAAGCAATAAAACTTCCAACAGAGACGTAGAGTGCTTGAAAGAATAAAAGAAAGTGTGCAGAATTCTCCCTGGAGATTCTGATTCTCATGCATCGTCACGTGCCTTCTTGAGCTAAGGTGGCTTTTCTGAAAATAATTCCGCTCGTGTGGTTTTGGTGCTCAGCTGCATAGTTGGTATTTTTTCTTAACGAAATTCTGTTTCTCTGTTGGAATACCCCAGTCATATTATTGTCTAAAATGACAAAATAATATGTAATCATAGAAACATGCACACGCACATATATATATTATATATAATATATGCATTTTTATCACTTGTTGGCCAAATCGGTAAAATCACTGAAGTCCCTATTCCTCCTCTGTTCGCTGGTTCGAATCCACGAGAGGACGAAATTACCATCAACTAAAAAAAACTCCAATTAGGTTAACATATATGAAAAATATTAATGCCGAGGTAGGGCAAATTTTATATTAAAGGATCTTTGTAGCTTAATGGTATATTGTTGGATATATTATTTCATTTGTTTTATTATTATATACAGCCAAGTTTTCTTTATTCAAAACTATCCATGGATGGTTAATTAAGATTTTATCCATGGATGGTTAAGATTTCCATACACTCATTACTTCTCATATTATCATAAAATGCTTTTAGCTATAATACAGTAATGATCATTCAGTAATTGATTAAGTTATCATACATCGTAAGTAAGTGAATACATCATAAATAATAGATTTTATCAAATAATTACTCAACCGTGCTTATGAAGTCGAAGAAAAATCTGGCTCCGTAATTCCTCCTGTCAGAAACCCCCAAGTATAATATATGCTCCACGCGAGGTTCCTGACGACTTTCGGAGTAATAACCTTCTGGAACGAAGTGACGTCCAGCATTAAAAGTTTGGTTATGACTCCCTCGGGGAACGTTATGATATACAAATGACTCTGGCAATTCTCCGTCTTTGAATTTTACGGTAGGGATAATGAGACCCAGCTCGAAGTAAATTAGAGGATAAGTATAATATCTATCATTATTTGTCAGTTTCATGGAAATAGTTGTCAAATGAAATTATATTTCCGTTAATTCGCCCGTACCACTATAGCTAAATGTCGTATATTTATAACAATGCAGGTGTATATAATACAGGATGTCCATAAAGTCCCAGTACCATTATAGGTATTTATTGCTCAGAATGGTACTGAGACTTTATGGACACCCTCTATACATATAACGTGACATCATTTCCCGGCGGCTTGTCTAGAAATGATACGAAGCTTCTGTAATCAATATCTAGTTCACATTAATCTCAAAGAATCTCGAGTCACGTAAGTGAAGAAACGAACTCTTTTAACGAAGGAAAAATTTTTTTGAGAATATAAGGAAACGTCCCACTTGAACAACTTAGCCACAAACAATCAAGGCAAAGCTGTCATCAGAATACATACGCTACTCTAGCACCATTCATAGTTGGGTGATCTTCACAAGGAAAGTGAAATATCTTGGAAGGAAAATCTCGAATGACAATAATTGTCTTGGAAACAGGAAAAGGGAAGAATTCACACCGAAGCTAAATTGCTTTCCTATTTCGTTCGTGAAATTTATTACAAACTATTGAAAATGAATTAAATTGTGTTGTACTCAGGCGTAATTTAGATTACAGCCCGTATTAATTTCATTAATTTGGTAGTCTTTTGATCTAATAGTTAAGGATGTAATTATCTTCCTGAATGGTCATTGGAGCTTATATAAAGGTCTTCACCTCTAATCAGCCGAATTAGACTACGTAAAAAATCTAAGGGAATTGTAACAGAAGAATGATTGATTACGCACACTCATTTGTAGCTGATTAGCGGGAAATAGAAACCTCTTATAAAAACAGAATTTATATAAGCAGAATATGTATGCACAATACTGAATCCTCGTTACTCGCTAATTATACGGCCATTAAACTGTTACCTAATTCCTCGCTCAGATAGATCAAAAGCCACTAATTACTGTCGCTGCATTTCAATACGAAAGGTTAGTTAATTTCAATTTTTTTTGCTCAATAAAAGCAAAAATCAGCAGCATTAATTTAATAGCGAATTAAATCCATATATTTTAAAGCCCAATGCTATTTAGTTCTGAACATCTCAATAGTGACATTAACGAAATTACGAAAAAAAAACATTATTTTAATGCATCATCCATTTCGAGGTTAACGTGAAATTTTTAGTAGCGTTGCTATTGCTGAAAAATTATTTAGCGCTTTTTTTTAAGTACTTATGAAATAGCATAAAGCTTGATTTTAAACGTTAATCTTATATACAGATGAAATTTTACCTGTTTTATCATTATTTCCCAGACAGTTTTGCACAGAGAGCAAACTCGTTTTGGGCGGACCAGGTCGGGAATGAAAAGGAGCAAGATGTTTAAACCTGAATGGAGATGGGGAAGGAATGACGTTGAAAGAAAAGGAATAGAACACTGAGGAAAATTTGATCTTTGATAAGAATGAGACTTTATAGTCAAGTTGTTCTAGTATGATAAGAATAACGCCATAAAATAATATTCGAGAAGCGTATAGAACTGGAATAATCGATTTCAGTCGAAGTGAGGAGAATAGGGAACTATAGCAGTCGTCGTCGTTTCGCCAAATAGCAGAATTTTCACATCTGCCTAAAAATTGTCATCGCTGCTTTCGTCGGTAAAATATTCCACTTTTTCTGGTTTCATTCGGGTCTGGGCATCTGTCCATATGGTACGCGGTCCCAGGGAGGAAAGGGCACGTATGGTCAATCGGCTCTCTCTTCGGAAATGACAAATGGCCGTGATTCAGCACCTGAAAAAGACGCGACTCAACAACTGCCCAAGAAGGATGGGAATTCCTCGTTGTGGGAGTGAGCTCTTTAAGTGTGCAATCGGCCGCTGATTCTCAAAGTTCGTGACTCCCTTCCAGTATCTTTGGAATTAGGAATTGGTTCGATCATGTGGATAGAATGTACGATGATACATTGACGAATGAAATATATAACTCACAAGAGGTAATGGGATGGAGGAAAGGAATCTAGAATGGGATTGCTGGACAGCTTAAATAGTTGGATCAAATTACTATTCATGACTGCAAATCTAGTACTATATTTTTTTTTATTCTAAAAGTAATAGCCTTCTTCGGTGTAGAATAAACGCAAAACATCTAGGAGCAACATATATAAGCGGAACAACCTTATTGCAAAGATAGCATAACATTCTTTCACTAATATGAGTCACTATAGTATTCTTGAGTGGGAAAACAAGACACCATTCCTGAGTAGAAAATAACTTTGGATTCCGAATCTAGAATAAAAACAATATTCTGAGTATAGATCCTGTACTACATTCGTGGCTGTAGGATCACTACAGCATCCTGAGTGTAAAAGCAACATATCCTTGAGTGCTAAATCAGTGCTCTATTTCTGAGTTCAGAGTCTTGAATGTACAACCAGCATAAGGTTACTAGGTACATGACTAGTACCACATTTCTAAGTATAAAATCTATGCAGCATTTCAGAGGTGTAAAATCTATGCAGCATTCCCTAGGTGTAAAATCAGTGAAGCATTTCTGAGTGCAAAATCAGTGCAGCATTCCTGATTGCAAAATCAGTGTAGCTTTCTTGAGTGTAAAATCCCTGCAGCATTCCTGAATGTTAAAGCACTGCAGCATTACCGAATGCATTCCTGAATGTGAAATCAGTGCAGCATTCCTGAATGTGCAATCAGTGGAGCATCCCAGACCGTAAATTTAGCAGAATGAACTACCGGGTTCAGAATAAAGTTGGATCAGGAAGTCTGTCTGAAGTTACTCTTTCCAAAAATGGAGAACGAAACTTGAGCTCCTTTGATGTGTGTAAAAGAGTCAGTGCGCACTAATTAGTCTCTGTAAGCATTTCAAAGAGAACTTCCAAGAACCTGTGGATAAAGATGGACACTCGAGGAATGCGGCCAACTTCTTCGGGGGTTGTTGCAAGACTTCGGAATATATTGTTACGACTATAATTATCAAGGAGTTTATTCTGGCCAAAGAGTCAGTTGCCTATATTTCATTTCCTTAGGGCTGACCGAAAAGATGTTTTTATAAATGCAAGGTGAAGATACTTGGCTTCAAACAAAACTAAAGAAGTTGGACAACTCGTGTCCAAAGGGGGCGCTGCAAAATGTATAATTGCTCAAATTGCAAAGGACTAGGCAACTGTGAGCGAAATCCAGTTTGGTGGTTGGAAGAGTGATTACAGGCGGAAACAAACTTTACAGACCGATCGTTTAGCGAAGGAAAGAAAAATTTCGTGAAACTTTGCTTCTTCTATAGGGTGTTGAATGCATTAAGCATATTTGTGGTCATATTTCGACTTTTGAATAAATTTGGGAACAAGTGCTTAGGGTGAATTCATTTAATTAAATGTGCAGAACCAAAATAAGAGTTATTCTTAATACGCAATGACTAACGATTATCCCTTGATATCTACTTCCTCTTTTCTGCAACGCTTGAAGGAGTTTTGCCCAGTGAAATGAAGTCGGGATCTTGCTTTTTCGTTCAGATCGATTTAAAGGTGAATTATCGTGTGTTTGTTGAGAGCGCCTCGCAAGACATTGTCTTCTTAATTAATTTCACGAGCGGCACCACAGGGGGGTGTTTGTGTTGTTTCTTTACTTGTTTGTTTGTATGATATATCGTTTATTCAAAAAAACGCATTTACCAAAACATGCGAGGGAATTTGGCAGATGACTATTTGCATGAATGTTATTTTTCCACTTTCCCCATAGATATAGACGATTCTATTCTGTTTCTCGGGTCAGTGTATGTATATACATACATACATACATACATACATACAAACATACACACACATATATATATATATATATATATATATATATATATATATATATATATATATATATATATATATATATATATATATATATATATATATATAAACACATCTCATTTACTGATAATGTTGCTGTTACCCTATCATTTTTTACTGATCCAAGCTGATCACCTATTTTTCTAAAGTAATTCTAAAAATGAATCTCTCTAGCGAAATTAAACGACCTCCCTGATTGACGTGTGCATCATCTAGGCATTCCTTGTATGCTGTCACTTATTAACATTCTATAAAATATATATATATATATATATATATATAATATATCTATATATATATATATATATATATATATGTTTACCGAGCCGTTGCCGGTTCTTTTGCTGAAAAATTCTCCCAAGTTTAATGACGCCTCCGGGGCCCGGGGCGTTGTCTTCAGGAAGTATATTACTCGAACGAAATCTCACCCGTTTCCCCAATGATCATTTTTTTTCGCTTCTCTCATTATCTTTCTTAGAACACATGTTTCGATTCAATCCACCTATACACGCTTCATTATATATCGAGTTTATTTTATGTCTGATCATTACATTTTCGACGATAGTGCAACGATGACCAAAGTTATTTTGACGTCAATTGTACGGTTCAAATTAAGCAAGGCTGCAAACTCTTGTGTGTGTGTGAGGGTTATACATCCTTTTTCATAGTTTTTTTTTTGGTGGGGGGGCGGGGGGGCGGGGGGCCGGGGAGGGGGAGGTTCCTGGTGTTTTGTTCATCTGTCAAGAGAATTAACTCACAAAAAGCTGGAAAAGAATTCCTTCTCCTCGTATTCCTATATTCAAAAATGGACATTGATATGAAAACGATTGTTAGATTATTCTAATCAACAATTTAAATTCTCTTGGTATGCTAAAGAAACTGTGGCCAGGGAAAATTTGAATATATCGGTCAGCGAAATGGAGCTCCACAACAGGACTTGCAAATACGATTCCCGATCCGTTTTTAGCAAACCTTCATCTGGCATTGATTTGCATATTGAAGTTTCGGCACTCATTCCCGACATAATGCCGGGAATCCAAATGCTTTCGACTAAGGCTCAAACCCCTCGTTCGGCGCCTTTGGTATTTGCATCGAATTTAGCATATCGATGATTTCGTCATTCCTGTCACCGATATAGCGCTCTTGGCAAAAGTTTTTTTGGAACCTGCATTTCCTATTTGCTATTCTTCGTCTAAATAAGAGACAACAATCCGTTTTTTCTCTCGTATTAAGCTATTGTTTTAATAGCTAATATTGTAATGTGAGTATAATACTTATAAGGTGTAAAGTTATTGCTCAACGGTGCTGATTTCGTGTCGAAATGCATTTTTCAATTTGGTACTCTTCGTCTAATACGAGACAACTATCTATTTTCACTCGCGTTAAGTTAAGCTATTGTTTCAATAGCTAATATTGTATTGTGCGTATAAAATTACGTATAAGGTGTAAAGTTACTTCCTCAACGGCGATGTTGTGCTGCTTTGGAAGAGAGAAAAGCAAGATTTATTAACATCAGCTGACTTAATTAATCCACAGCTGATCAAAGGGAAAGGCGTCCACACTTGCATAAGGCCAGATCAGCTAACAAACTATTCGTCATAAATGGAGGTTTCTGTGCCACAATGAAAAAGAAAATATGATCCAGATAATTCACCACTTCGCGTCTAAACCTGGATTCATCGCTGATGTTAGCTTACCTATTTCCTCAGAGTATAGTCTGTCATACAAAAGTATGAATGTTTTGTTTTAATAACGCATTCGTCTCTCTGTTGTCGTGCGGCACTTCCCTTAGCGAATTCATTTTGCCTTCGCTCTTGTAGATGTTAGATTATATATCATGGATTTTTGTCCATGTCTCTATCAGTCGTGTGATCATCGGTCTAACCGCATCTCTCGCGCTCCAGTATTTCCCAGCAGAATTTGGTTCTCAGAATTATGTCCCGCGCCCGAAAATTAAGTTTTGGCCGTTAAGAACAGTCTCGCTTTCGGTGGCCCGAAGGCTTTGTCCTGTGTTTTCTGTCAGCGCCTTCGTTTGATAGTTAGTTGTCCCGATGCTTTTTTGTTTCTGAAATCTTTCTCTTGGTTGATTAGGAGTGTTTCGATTATGGAATCCCAGTAATTTGTATGTTTAAGGTTCATACTGCTGGTTTACTTCTTTTAATTAATTTTATTTGGTGTAAAATAGAAAAGTCTTTGATTATACCATTAAAGATTTGAAAAACGAATTTCCTCCTCAAATAAAGTACTTAATTGCTGATTTTTAGACAAAAAGTGGAGGACCTCTCTCTCTCTCTCTGAATTAGAACAGTGATTAATGACTGAAGAATTATGGAATGAATGCGACTGGAAAATAGACTTCAAACTAGTTGACGGAAGTAAGCTTTGCCTGCAATAGATTTGACTTACTTTGTATTTTCTGAATTGGGCTTTTTATCAGATGTAGCTCGTTGAACTGCTATTATAGAAGAAACAGCATATAAAAATGACTAAAGAAGAGGAAAAAAAGGATGGTGTTGAGAAAATAAATGGACCAATGTAATCCTTCCAGGCTTAAGCCTGTATACCGCTTCTAGAATCAATGGCATTTTTAATTAATAATTGTATAAAAACAGACTAACGAGTCCCAAAAGGATTTCAATTCAAATCAGGTACCACAATCCTTTTGTCTTATGAATAAAAACAATGGAAATGAAATTAAGTAATCCATGAAAAGTTACAAAAAACCGGAGGATCACCGGCCATGATGACATGCACTGGCAGTAGTACGGGCTGCTCTATGAGCAAGAGCCCGTGCTGGCATAAGGCCAGCTTAATCTCCAACAACAACAATAACCGATTATCAAATTAAAGCTACTCTTTTATTTTCTCTTTCTAGTAGGCGTTTGGGTAATTCATTCGTGAATTTTATATCGCCTATTACTGTCCTTATTCGGATCCTGAGAAGAGTACACTGATTTGAAATCATTATTCCTCATGGTACTGTAAAAAAAAAAAAATTTATTTATCTATTTAACAGCTTATTTATTATTCGACATGACAGCGGCAACTCGTATGCAGTAGGTAATAGTTTTTTATTATTTATTAGCAAACGACTTTAATGTTAGAAATTAACTGGTAATGACGATCGAAAATATTAGAATACACACAGGATTCTAGCTACGTCCTCAAAATCTGCAGTAAACATTAGAATTTTCACTTGCACTAATTAATTATTTCTTTTTATTGTCTCAGTTGTCTTTATTCACTTTGCGTTCTCTTTTCGTGTTTATTTTTTATTATAATTTTATTTTCGTTAATTGAAATGATATCGTGCAATAAACATTCAGATTTGGTAAGTTTTAAGAGACGACTTCCTTCTTTCTAGGTATTCTTCTCATTCGATCTTTTCAAAACTAATTAAATTAAACTACGTTCATCTTTCATCTGAAGTTTTAGTCCACTTAAACCATTTCTGTGGTCGTTAAATCACGTCACGTCTTCGTTACTTAAGCGTAAAAAAAATAAAAAACTAATAAGCGTAATTACTCTCCGAAGAATTTCGTCAACCAGAATGAAGTCATGAAAACTACAGTTTTCATACAATACTTGAATTACCTTTCGTGTTTCTGCATTATTATATTTATGTTTTTATGCTTTTAGAGTTAAAATCCGTTTCGCTTTTCCACACTTGAAGAATGTAACGAAATGCTGGCTGCTATGGAATTATTTTTCTCCCGGGAGAGTATATTAAATTGAAAATTTAGTGTGGTTTGTGCTGCGTGTGTGTGTGCGTGTGCGCGCGCGCTTTAAGTAGGTAATAAATATATTGTAAATAGCTAGGGTTACTAGACTGCTCGTAAAGTGTAATAGAACGGTGTGATGGTGAACAGCCAAGCAAGCAGATTAACGCTTAGTTTTACGTCCTTTGCGAGGTAGGTAGGTGTTTGGAGAGTTAGAACCGAGTTAGAAAGTTAGACTTTGTTAATCAAAGATATATGATTCAGAAGTTCCATTTTATGGCTTTGTCTGAGATTTAACGGCAAGGAGGGGAAGAAAAAGTTGGAAAACAAACAAAGTATAGCAACAGAGAATAATGAAAAGACAGATTGAGGTTGACATACTGGACACAAATATTCATTTCCTTTGTATATGGATAATAATAAAAATAATAATAATAATAATAATAGTATAGTATAGTATATTTGTTTGTCCCTATTTGTTAAAATTCATAAAATG
>NC_061093.1:70795506-70805506 GCF_015104395.2 Macrobrachium nipponense
AGAAGGTGAGAGAGATGGAAGCTTCGAGAGAGAGAGAGAGAGAGAGGATGAGAGAAAGAGAGAGAGAGATAAAACGTAATCGCTTAACCCTGACTTAATATGTGGGGAGGAGGAGGCAGTAATAGCTAAGACCTTTGAAAGACTGAAGACCCTTTAATTAATTCCCTCTCAGTGACGTCACCTCTCACACACGAATGACCCCGGAAATTCGAGTTAATTCAATATACCGTATGATGGCTGCCAGTTTTACCCATTTGCGTATTTGAAAGCTGAAATCTGATTGGAGGAAGGAATTTCAGGTCACAGCCTTGACCTGCGTTCATCTTTGAACATAAATATTCCAGTTAAAAGGAATTAATCTCACTTCAAGATTAGGAGTGTTTTTGTTTACAAATAGGTACTGCCCATCATGGTCTGCTGAATTAAGAATAAAAGTATTAGGTATTATGAAGCATTTTGGCTCGTTGATAATCAAGAGGTCTCAAACCATCGTTCCCACAATATAATCCTTTTCGGTTGTAGCTCAAAAATTTTTTTTTTTTTTTTTTTTTTTGGCGTTTGCCCTTTACGCATAGTTATAATTTAGCAATTAAAGTTATATGTTCTTAATGTGCTTACTAATATGTGTGTCTGTGATAAATAAACATGAAATATATAAGTAATGAATCACATTATACACACACACACACACACACACACCACACACATATATATATATATATATATATATATAATATATATATATATATATATATATATATATATATATATTATATATATATATAAATGCACTAAAAACTTCGACCAACTGCTTCAGTGGTTGGGAGTTCGAATATTGTCGGAGGGAATTTATCCTAAGCTTATTTTCCATAATGCAATAAGTGTGGGTGATTGTGTTTGGCCTTTGTGTTGATTTGATTTCAAGTATTTGAATTAAGTATCGTTAACAACAGCACTTGGAGAAATTGTATTTTTTTTTTTTTCCTTTTTACAAGCGCTGCCGATACTGAAGTCTTCGCTCTCCTCGTTTAGCTTTAATAATGACCGTTGATGCTCAATTACGCCAGTTCACATAATGTGGTGGTAACTTTTTTTTTTTCTTTTTTTTTCTCCATCCGGTTTACCTCACTAATGGAAATGTTCTCAACACCAGACTTCGTTCGCAGAGGAACCCGATTTCCAGCTTTGCCCTAATAATAAAGATTAACATAAAGCGGACCTGTTGATAAAGCGGTAAGAATAATGAAACGAAATGATTATATTAATCAGTAACAGAGACATATCTTTTCCTGAACGCAAGGCTGGATTAGCAGAATCCACATGACGAGACACATTGTGTGCATATTTGTCCGATATTATGATATCAAATTGATTAAGCATTTTTAATGTTCTGTAATGAATATCATGAAATCTAACATAATATTTTCCACATTATGGGGAGACTTGATACAATATTCAAAAGGTACTTATGGAGTGTGTATGAATATCAATGAGGTTTTTATGATCATAGACTTAGCTGCGTGCGTTTGTTAAATCAAGTTGCCACGTGCTTTTATGCATAATATCTAAGCTGATAATTATTATGTAATAGCAACATAGTTGAAATTCAACGAAATACCTTCAACTGTACTTTTGTTATTTTTCTTAAATCAAGAAATTCTTCTATATATCCACCATAGATATTTAGCTTGTATATAACGTACAAAACATGAAAGGGTTATAAGTTCGGTATTATTATTGTTATTATGCAGAAGCCAGGTACTATGTCGTACCTCTAACTAAATGGGGATACAATCCACAATGAAGTAAAATCCTCTTGTAGTTTAAAATATATATATCAACAGCTTATTATTATTATTTTTTTTTTTTATACGCAATGACTTGGATCTCTCATCCACTTGATAAATACATTTGGTCCCTTTTTATAAAATAAGGTAGAACCACGCTTGCAATGATTATCAGTGGAGAAAGCTTAGTCAGTATCCTTGGTAGGATTCGCTACAACCTTCACTTCTCCTAGTTTTCCTTGTTCTACAGAAACATTATTTAGAGCACCTATGATGCAAAGTCACTCCTAAAGTGTAGAACTTCCTCAAAATGCTGGCAAGAGAGACGCATATGACAGCCATGCTCACCTTTATGGAGGAGGGACACACATCTCCCAAAAGATATTTGCATATGTACCGCGGACATCAAGAAAAGAAAAACACGGGAATTTGTCATGCCCACTACTTTCTAGGTTCAGAGCTTTTGAGAAGGGAAATATGTTGGAAATATTTTATCTTTCTAAAGAAAAATATTCTTAAGACCCGACACTTTTCAGATGTAGTTAATTACAAAAGATTATGAGGCATAAATATCCTGTGTGAATGTATGCATTATAAATGGGTACTTGCAAATGGTGTTGAATAGCGCCTGGAAACTAAAAGTTGAAATGAGTGTGATGGCCACTGCGAACTTTTCTTTATGAATATTGAAATAACGCCCAGTGGCTGAATAAAAATGAGACAAAAATGTAAGAAAAGAGTTCGGCGCAGCGTAGCCGAGACCTTTTGCGTTGGTGCGGTGCATAATTTCTGTACAGAGTTGAAATACAGAAAACTCATCAAGAGTGATACTCCTCATTTGATGATGCCCTTTAAAACCGGGTTCAGCCCCAATAGAAAAAAAGAGCGAGGGTGTGGGGTTTGAGATGTGGTGGGAAAGTGGTGATATGTAAAAATAACCAAAAAATACATATATTTGTATCTAATCCAAAGTTTTGGCGGTCGCTGAGATGAATAGATAGATAGATAGATAGAGAGATAGATATGTAATTAATCAACGTTAACAAAATCTTATCACATTCGAGAGTTTTCTTTTCCCTTTCGTGGACTTTAATAACAAAACTATTCTCATTTTACAAATTATCCCAATATATTTCAGTCAAAGCTCGCACACTAAACACCAGCCAAGATCCCCATTCTATTTTGACTTAGTGAATCTCTCAAATACTTGATAATCTCCTAAAATTAATTTAAGATTTCTGGTGGAATAACTATTCCGGCAAAACTAAAATTCCCTTCTGATATGAATGTGCGTTGGTAAATTCACTTCCAGTGCTTTGAAGTGTCCTTCTGACTGATCAAGACTCATCCTTCCAGCCCCTGGACGTTCCAGTTAATGCTGGCAAATTAATTTAAAGCGTCTCTTCCTGTTTTCGTTTCAACCATTATTTCAAAAATGAACTATAGTCGAAAGTAAAGTTTTCAAAATGCCTTACATAAATGAGTTTATCACACTACATCCTCTTCTTTCGTCATTTTTCACCTTAAAAAAGGAAAGGAACTTTATTTTATTGAAAATATAACCTTTTTTCTTTGGTAAATTAGCTTTATTTTCTTATTTTTGAATAGCAAAGGAATTTTTTATTCCATCATTATATATACTGCCTTTTTTTATTCATTCGTTACCCTACGAAAAAATATCACTTCGTGTTTATGTCATTTTGTTAAATAACCATGGATAAATGAAACCTTCCGTACATCACTAAATTACTAGGAAAAGTTACTGGAATAATCAGAAAAATGCGGATAGTTCATGAAGATATCAGTCTGACAAGGAAACACGAATGCAGACATTTAGTTAGTGTTGTATAATCACTATTTTTTTTTTTTTTTTATTAACCCAAATTAATTTCTCTACCAAGGAACATCTTCGCATTCTACATCAAAAAAGACCTTTCTAATTAATTAAAAAATTTAAAAAATTTAGTGGAAGTAAACAAAAATATTCGACCGTGAACTTTATTTACAACTCCTAAATGAATTTTATTTCTGGTTAGCTGATCCGATTTTCACGCCAATTCAACTGATCATCACGACCAACCTTCATTCGATGTTCGGGGAATGAAGTGTGCTTTTTAATTAATAATATATTTCGGAATTTTCCTACTAATATATAAAGATGAGCCTGGAATTATATCATTCTTGTTTGAAATGAAGTTATTACCTAAAATTAACTCAATAAATTGTGTAACTGTGTACAATGCTTTGAACTCAACACAAAATAATCAGTAGTCTGATATTAATTCTGAATATGCTTGCATGTACTACACAGAGAGAAGGTAATACGTACAAACATACACACATAAACACACACACACACACGCACACACACACACCAGCACACACACATATATATATATATATATATATATATCTATATATATATATATGTATATATATATATATATATATATATATATATATATATATATATATTTATATATATATATATCTATGTATATATATATCTATCTTTATATATATATATATATATATTAAATATATATTGTGACAAATTGCCAAGTATCTGGTTACTACACTTACCTATCATTAATTGTACCTCACAACAGCCAGACACTTGAACCTTCATCACAGGTAAAATACGACTGAGTACTCTAAAGGCAACAGTGATCCCTTAAAACAACTTACCAGTATAGCAGAAAATCAGACTAAGTACATTAAAACAGGTGTGAGGTAATCTTATATATAATTAAATTAATCAAGGGCAAAAAAGGGCATCACTCCATCAACAACTTTAAAAGTCTAAGTATTTCCCTGATTTCAGAAGTCTAAGTACTTCCTTGGTTCTAACTCACTTCAAGTAATTGAAGGAAAACAGCTCAATTACCACTCTATGTCTCTACCTAAACATAAATATAATCACGTTACGTATACTGGTGAAAAAGAAAACACTTATAAAAATTTCAAATACAAAGAGTAAGGTACTAATACATTTTAACATCATATTTTTTTTTACATATATAATTTTAAAAGTTTCAGTATAGGTTTCAATGTTTTTTAAAAAATGTTTTAGCTTGTTTGTTTGTTTTAAATTCAAGTCACTTGTTTTTAGACTTTGTAAGTTTTTTTAACTGAGACCTTTTTAAAATTTTTATTCTTTGTATTTTACAGCCCTGATGAAAATTTGGCAATAGATTTACGGTGCTACGATGGCTATTTGCAATTTTATTCCTCCTGAATCTCCGGCGTTCCAGATGCCCCGATCTTCCATTAGATATATATATATATATATATATATATATATATATATATATATATATATATATATATAGTATATATATATATATATATATATATCTATATATATATTTATATATATACATATATATATATATATATATATGTGTGTGTGTGTGTGTGTGTGTGTGTGTTTTGTGTTTTTGTGATGTGTTTGTAGGTTCGAGCTCCTGTGTGCTTTTGTACATGCCCGCGCGAATATATAAGTTTGTGCATCTTATGCTTACGAAATCCTAAAAATAATTTTATTTGCCCCCCAAATCAATATTTTGTTAGCGCCATTAATGAAATAAATGAAATTCTAATTTACGTCCATATATTTTTTAACGTAATTTCCAATAAAACTACCAATAGGACGAAATTCCGCCTCATATTATAACTTTTTTGAACAGTCGGACAATTCTACAGATATTTTGTCGTTATAGATTTGAAGGGGGTAGAATGTAGCATATTAGTTTTTTTATATATTTTTTTTTTTTTTTACCAGAGAATTTTATTTACTTGCATATAGAACAATGCCAAGATCCACACAGTCTTTAATGTGTTCGTATTCGCAGTAACCTTCCGGCTGTGAGTCAAAATTGGCTGCGTTCTCAGAAGCTCCATTATGACTTGCACAGTTACACAGCAGCACCTAATTACGTCTATAGTTACTGTTGAGGTGGCCTTTTGCCAGCACGGGCTCTTGTTCATAGAGCAAACAGCTCCCAGGTATCACCAAGTTTTCATAAATGAAACCTACTATGAGATTCAGGGCCTCTGTAACACGGTTTTTTTGGAGGACTTTGCTCCTTGTCAAAGCATCGGATGTAGCTGAAAGTTGATATATGTATATTTTACAACCACACACAAATTTTGTCAGCAATATCAATAACCTAAACCCGATAGTTTTAATTTTTATAGAGTAAAATGGTCTAGCCGACGCCATGGCCAATGATTACGAGCAAGAGTCGAAAAAACATTCATTACGTAAGCAAGGTAAACAAACAACTTTTGACTAAATATTGCCCCGCCCATCCACCAGACAGAAAATTCCATCGGCTCTGAAACCCAAAGACGATACATAGATGTGGGTGGGGTATCAGTGCTAGCGTAGTAATACTACTGTAGCAATAGTGCCGCAAAAGTATAGCAGTAATATACATGAATTAAACGTTTTAGACCAACGCTGGGATCCTTGAGAATCATTTAGCACTTCTTACAACTACCTCGAGAAATTAGTTTTTATAGCCAGAAGTTAAATTTTCTAATCCAACAATGCCCATGGTAGCCTTTAGTGTTATCCTGAATTATAACGAGGCGAAAGTGGGGGTGGAGCCTCATGAAGTCACCATTCTGACGATAATTATTGGTGAAGGTTTAAAGCCAATATACGGTACCTGCTATTTTTTTTTTTTTTTTTGGTTTTTTTTTTCAGTAAATAGGTAGATAGCCAATAAATGAAAATTGCTTGACATTGGGATATAGCAGGTTTATCAAATCAAGCTTGTCTACTATGTTTTTGGTAATTACCAAAAGTATTTCCCTACCATCTTGTCAATCTGATTGTGACCTATAAAGTAGACTGTAATTTCTTTGGAAAACTTATTTTGGGAGTTAGACTAATAATCGAAGTGTTTTTGTATTTATTAACTTAACATATTTTATTGGTTTGTGCATTATACAATTATCAGTGGAGAGGTTCCATAGTTCATAAAGGTGTACTGCTTTGCTTGTATTTAAATTTGTATGTCATTGTTGCCAGAGGTTTTTAGCCTCGTTACGTATAGCCAATCATCCATCGAGAAAGAGGGAAGAAATGATGTCATAAGTTACGTAACTCGAGTGCGTTCGAAACCTTTTCTCTGAGTAAGTTGGCCCGTCTTCAAAAAAAAGGTTACTTTTGCATTATAAGTACCAAATTTATTCAACCTACGTAGTGCAGAATACACTCATAATTTATGTGTTGATATAATATGTATTCTGAATAAGCGTTATATTTATGAAATGCATAGATAGTTAGCGAAAAAACCGTGTTACAGAGGCCCTGAATCTCATAGTAATATACTATAGTTGATTCCACGATCATGATGTCAAGGCAAGTCCCTTACGACACTCCTGATTGACTTGTTGATAAGCCATTCACAGGGCTGAAACTATCAGCCTCTCTCAGATTTCACATAGGTAGGATGTATGTTCCCCCACCTCTCTTAAAAGGATTACGTCTTTCAAAAAGTATTCCCTCAGGAGAGATAGAACATACAACCTGCCTATGTGAACTCTCTCTCGAGAGACTGAGAGTTTCCAGTCTTATGACTGGCTTATCAATATGCCAATCAGATGCCGTAAGGGACTAGCCTAGGACATCAAATGCACGGTTGATGTGACTCTACTATAACACTTATTCCTTTCTGTAAAATAAGCAACAGACGAAATGGTAATCTGGTTGGTAAAAACAGATAATGTTTTATTAATAACATCTGATTTCTGTTATTATACTTTTGAGGTTAGTTAAGATTTAACAAACTGAACTGAAGATGGAATTTAGGCCAAAGGCCAAGCACTGGGACCAATGAGGCCGCTCAGCGCTGAAATGGAAAATGACAGTGAAGGGGTTGATGGGTGTAACAGGAGGGGGGGGAAGTCTCGCAGCTGCCACTTATGTAGGTATATCTTAGTTTAACCAGACCACTGAGCTGATCAACAGCTCTCCTACGACTGGCCCTAAGGATTAGATATTCTTACGTGGCTAGGAACCAATTGGTCACCTAGCAACGGGACCTACAGCTTATTGTGGGATCCGAACCACACTATATCAAGAAATGAAATTCTATCACCAGAAATAAATTCCTCTGATTCTGCGTTGACCGAGCCGGGAATCGAACTTCGGACCACCGGATTGGAAGCCGAGCGCAAAAACCTCTCGTCCAACGAGGAATTTCGCAGCTGCACTATGAAGCAATTGTTGGGAGAGGTACAGAAAGTAAGATGGAAGAAAGAAAGAGAACATGAAAGGAGGTTCAGGGTTAATGATGAATGATTCGGGGTACAAGGAAATCGCGCATTTTCTGTGGAGAGATTCGGAGCAAAAGAGCATAACTTCAATTTCACGGGAATTCTCTTAATTGGATCGTTTCCGCTCAATTTACCTTTTATTGGAGTTTTAGAATGAAATAAAGACTCCTCCTGTCTGAAGTTGGATCTGTTGCCAAATACGATGGAAGTATATTAATCGTAACTGACAGTTTTTCATGACCCTTGTTAAAACGGATGATCAAAACGTAGCCGTCAACGAAAACTTTTTTATTTCAACGCAGTTTTGATAAAACTAGTTTCGTTCAGTTTCGTCGTCAAAAAGGTTGACTATCCTTATTATATGTGTTAATAATTACTCTCTCTCTCATCTATATAGTTATCCTTTGATAACCATTTAGATCCTTCCGTATTATGGCTACTGACTATCAATATCAGCTATTTCCATTGGTGATAATCTTTAAATTCTATTCCCAATGTCATAAGAAACATAAGAAAATTCTTGTAGCTTAAACTTCTCTCATGTCTTAGGAAAGTTCATTCATACCAAAATGTGCGGTCTTTCCAGCTCATCGGTGTCTGAAGGACGCACAATTTCCAATTACTTCTACCATCTCGTTTCTCAGCCAGCCTTCTGTGATACTTGTCGGTGGTTTCATAAGTTCACTTCTTGGTTCGCGGAAATTCGCCTATTCGCGGCATTTTTCTGAGAAATACCCACAAAAATCTGGTCTTCTTTATCAATTTTGTCACCAAATGCATTTTTTGTGATAAAAGTATTAAAAATAAATCAGGTATAAACATTTTTGTAACAGATGTCCTTTATCTTCAGAAGTGTAACAGCAATGTCCTCTGTACTCTTTTCATGGAGCAAGAAGTTTATAAAGGCAATCATTCTTGAGATAGGGGAAACATTCCTTTACACCAATTTATGCGTAAATTGATATATTTTAAGTATAGTATCATAGTATCATTCATTTCAAGAGACACATACACACACACGAGGAGAGAGAGAGAGAGAGAGAAGAGAGAGAGAGAGAGAGAGAGAGGGGGGGGGGCGTTATTGATCCCCGAGGAAAACGGTATTGCAACAGATGAAAAAGTGCGTGCTCCAGTGAATCTGTTTTGTTGTGTTGTTTTCCTTAGAAATGAAATGACTTGCGACGACGAATTAGCGCTTACTGGAAAGCATGAAAGAAAAGGAAGAAAGGCAACAACTTCACCAGGCAATTGTTCTTCGTAAAGGGTTTTGCAGTTTCCTGGGTTTTCACGGTGAGGTATAAATGAGTAGGACCATAAACAAGTACTTTCCCGTTTGGCCTTGTCCGGAACGAGCATTGAGTGCTTTAGTGAGCTGGTAGCCCAACTCTTTTGTTATCTTCAACAGTAAGTCTCTTTGATTTTTTTTTCATACTGTCTCCCATGAGAAAAATAAACTCTGTTAAACACATTAGCATATATATATATAATATATATATATATATATATATATATCTATATAGTATATATATATATATATATATATGTATGTATATATCTATATATATATATATATTATATATATATATATTATATATATATATATATATATATATATATATATATATATATATGTGTGTGTGTGTGTCTGTGTGTGTGTGTATGTGTGTGGGTGTGTGTGCGGGCGCCAGTAGAATTGAACCGTATATTTTCTTCAAGTTGTAATATCCTCTTTTTTAAGACTCACTCTGGTTCCAGAGTCATTAATACCCTACAAAGATGTGTTAATTGTGCTTCTTGCTGCCGGCATTTTTCTACACCTTCGCATGCTCACACGAAAGGAATCTTCTTTTTATTAAGCAAGCAGTACTATTATGTGAGAGAGAGAGAGAGAGAGAGAGAGAGAGAGAGAGAGAGAGAGAGAT
>NC_061093.1:70810506-70818006 GCF_015104395.2 Macrobrachium nipponense
TTCGGAATAACTTTTCGTCCACTACACAGTTCCAGACCAACCACCTATAGCCAAATGAAATGGCCTATTTCAATTGGTTAAAACAAAGGGAAAATTGTCTGGCGGGGTCCAACGTTCTATTTCGGCCTCATACTTATTCTCTGCATTCCTAAGCCACCCATTACGTTTGCGATGATAAAATCATCCCCAGCACGAGTCCTTCGCCAAGCAAAGTAGAGTTGAATATCCTTCGGGTCGTAATTGTCGGAAGTATGTCCCTTTTGTAGTCGATTTCCGACAGCCGCCAGAGCGTTCCGCATTAAAACGAGATTAACGACGGGATACGGTGTCGGTCGAAGAAGGTCCATGATGGTGCTTATTCCTTCCTTTCACATTGTAGGCGGTTGTACTAGACGATGCCGTCGTCCGCAGCAACGAACAATTTTTTTGAAGTTGCGATGTGAAACTCTCGTACTGCAGGATACTGTAACCAGGTTCCATTAATCAGCCTGCAAGTGAAAATTATACTTGTCACGAGGGCAAAGTAAATTCAGACGACATCCAAATACAGGGGGGTGGGGGAGAGATTAAGGGCCAATTAAGACCAGACTTAACCCCCACATGTGGGAATTCCACTGCCGGTATTTTTTTTTTTTATCCATGGCATTAACAATGAGTGAACCTATCCAGGTCTATGATGACTTGTAAAAAATATCCTATAATTATAAAAAATAAACAGAATCCCAAAGAAAATTCGATATGACTGTTAGTAATTACTAGACAAAGAATGTGGGAAAAACGAGCTATTTGTAAGATTGCCAGGCAACATAAGAGTGAAAGAATTATTAATCATGATTCTGTATTTCTCTATGCTAACTGAAATTAAGCTGTGATACAATCCGATCCTATGTGCCCCTAAACAAAGGTTTCATATTCAAATTTTCTCGCGCGCATCCTCTGAGGTTAATTTTAAAAACTTTATCAATAGGCTAGAGATGCAATGAAAGAACCCACTATGTAACTAATTTCTATATAAACTTTGGTTTTTTTCAAGAAAATGTGACATTTTTTCCCATGAATGTGAATTGTGATAGACTAATGTTGAAAGTAAATTTTTCACATCCATGACTTGATACTTCTAAATGTCTATGAGGTTCAGAAAAAATTAATTCATTTTGTTGTTACAGAAAATTCTATTTGCTTATTTTGTTTATTAATTTTAAAACGATTGCAATCCTTAACTAAAGTTGCATTGCACACACGGATAAGAATAGGTTATGTGGTATGTCATGTGACCTATGACCACATGTGAAGTTCATGAGCTAAGCATTCCTTTCTCCAGTCAACCTGCTTTGCAAGCGCGAGATGAAGCCTGTGCAAGCAGATATTTGAGGTATAAAGGAATCAATGCTGATACGGCAATGATGACGTCGTCACTTGGCAGGAGATTGCTCTCAGCCAGCTAAGAGTTACGTTACTTGCTGTTAATATTAATACGACTTTAGTATAAATTTTTTTTTTTTTTTTTTTAATACTCGACCCACAGAGGAAAGGAATGTCTGAAAAAAAAAACAGTACCAATATTGACAATATATTAGTTTCATGTTGGATATCTGCATGATTGTAAATAAAATGTATACTGGTTTAATTAGATATTCCTTATTCAAACTAATGAAAAGGGTTTTTCCATACAAATTTTTTATATATACTATTAGCCCTGTATAAGATTCATATAGGATTATTCCATAGATAACATTTTCACTTTTAGACTTCCTGACTTTAAAATCTCTTTTATTTTATTTATTTATTTATTATTTATTATTATTATTTTTTTTTTTTTTTTTCATTGACTACGAATATAAATCACCGGGACAGACAATATGTCAGTAGGTTTTGATATGTGTTTGAACTTTTAGCTTATTTGTCATTACTAAAGCGTTAAGTTAGAGTTCAAATCTTTATGCATATATATATTTGGATATTTAATTAGCCTATGGTTACGTTTTGCTTATGATTTTATCGTGATTCCTTTTTATTATAATTTGTAACCCTTCCGACTTCTTACGGAGTGTATTATATTGACTCCACTTGTATCCATATTTATTTTATTTTTTTATATTTGATTTATTTATATATATATATATATATATATATATATATATATATATATATATATATATATATATATATATATCTATATATATATTTTGATAATTTAATGGTTGGCTTGAATATGTGGAAAAGTGTTCTAGTTGGCGTACCGTATAAGGCTACTTGCGGTATCATTTCTACAGATACAAGATATGAATGATAAGGTATTTAAAACCGCGAGAACCGCTATAATCCAGTTCGGATCCAATATCACGAGTTGTAACTCGTAAGACTCTGACACTTTCTGATATATCTCTTATTCTACCAAACCGATTGACTCTGGGCGATAAAATATATTATTGGTTTTCTTAATGGATAGGAATTCACAACAGAACGTGTTAAGGATATTATTATTGATTTAGGTCACCCGAGAGTCACAGATTATTATGTGTTGAATTCCATGTTTACTGATTTAGCACTCATAAAATATTCCTAACGCACTCAATTGCGTGTTGTTTTTTAGTGCTATTAATTCTATATAACGTGTCAAGGAACTATTAACACTAAGAAGTGTTTATTCCTTGTGTCAGACTCGTAATTCTGTTAATAATTCTACGTATATTCTTTCAAGGATTGATTTGGCACAGGATAGGCCCCTAAACTGACAGGTGTCTTAGTGTATCCCTTGTTTTCATGACACGTGTTACAATTAGTTATGTGCTTTTTATATCTGTAAGCATTGTAGGCCAGTAAAATAGTGATTTGGCTTTCTGTGACATAGTAGGGAACCTTGGATGACGGAATGCAACCAGTTTAGGACGATTGGTATAGAAGAGATTATTATTACTACCTGGTCGTTAGTCACCTGCTGTTTTCTTCGGGTTTTCCTCGTCCCGGACCTACATATAATATTGCATTTGATTACATTATTCTGATACACATACTTTAAAATATACTTTGCTTTAGGGTTTCTGCTCGAAGTGTTTATTGGTTTGCTTAGCCGCTGACCCTGTTTCCGTTCGAAGTGTTTATTATTTTGCTTATTGCTGCTGACTCTTGCTTTGTTCAGTTTGTAACAGTTCTGCGCTCCGACCCAGATATTCAATGCTCGCGATCTCTTGGGTTAAGGAATTTTCTTGTTTAGATACGGTTTTAACAATAGGCACGGATGTTTCTATATCTTTTAGTCTAATTAATGGTTCTTTGCAGTATGGTGCGGGATTGCGGGATAATGCGTCAGCTATGATAATTGCTTTCCCAGGTAGATATCTTATCTTGGCTCCAAAGACCTGAATGATCATTTGTCACCGAGTTCCTTTTGGACTGTGATTAAAGCCTTTGAAAAGCTCGGTAAGTGACTTATGCTCAGTGAGGACTTTAACGGATAGCCGTAGATTATGAACTTGAAATGTACTAGTGAGTTAACGATACCTAGCCCTTCCTTGCCTATTACTGCATATTTACTTTCAGAGGGCTTTAGTTTACGTGAATAAAAAGCTATAGGGAAGAACTGTTTATCATATTACTGAAGTAATACCCCTCTACCCCTTGGTCTGAGGCGTCTATTGCAATAAAAAAAAATTCCTTATTTAAATCAGGGATTTTTAAGTTAGGTGAGGCTGCATTATTCCGCTTTTAAGATATCGAACGCCTGTTGATGCTTTTCAGACCATAATAAAAAATCTACGCTCTTCTTCGTAAGATCTGGTAAGGAGCTGTCCTGATTTGAAGAGTTACATATTTACATACGATGTAATACTCACTACAGCGCAAAAGTGCTGTATCCCCCTTTTTATGTTAATAGGTACCGGAAGTTATGAATAGCCGACACCTTACCATGGACTACTTTAAGACCTTGACTAGACACAAAAAACCTAGATAAACATGTTCGGTTTTTAAAAAAACTCACATTTAGATATTTTACTTCTGAGATTATTTGTCTTTGCTCTGTAAGCACTAGCTCTGGTTTATGTGAATGTACTTCTAAGGTTTTAGAAAGATTATAAGACCACCATATAAGCATGTAGGGTATCCCCTAAAAGTCTCCAAACACTATATTGTAATTGGGGCGCAACGTAAGCCGGAGGGATACGTAAAAACTTGATAATGTCCCCCTGAGTGTGCTGAAAACGGTGTATGAGGTACAATCACTAGGTAATGGTATCTGGTAAAAGCCTTTAAGTAAGTCCAAGCTGGTGAAAAATTTATTCTAACCTTAACAGAGATAAGATGTCGTCGGTACATTGGTACTGGAATGCTATCGGGAGTCGTTTCCTTGTTTAAGCGACAGAAATCTACGCAGATACGCCAAAAGTCCGAATCTTTTATGGCATGACGTTTGAGGGAAAAAATTATATGGGCTTATTTGATTTCCTAATGACTCCTATTACTAACATTTTTCAACTTCGTCATTTATCTCTATTTTGAAATTTCAACTGGGGTTCTATCTACACGAAGGTACGTATATAGCTTTATGTTTGTCCTTAGACCGTATTTTGTTTTCAATGACATCTCGTTTTTTCTCCCAGAGATCACTCGCTAGTGGAGAAACTTCCTGGGTGTTCAGGTAAAAGATAAAAAAAATTTCTGCTGAATCACCTCTGCTTGAATGACTTTACGGATATTACTTTAGATAGATTATCAGAGAGATTCATGTACGACTGGTTGGGCGGGATTAAAAATTAGCAACAATAACTAATGCGATATTTATAACTTCCAGTATCCACGATATGTATACGTTTGTGGATCACTAGATTAACTTGTTTGCTGTGAGTCAACCGTGTCTAGGGCTTGTTCGCGGAAATCGTTATATTTCAGAGTGTGTCGGGAAGGATTTAAAATTTCATTTCCCAGCAAAGTCTTTTTACACGCACTAAGACATTCGAGGTGCATGTTTCTCGAGATTTTGTGTGCAAACTACGACTGCGGTTGTGGGAGAATTCTGTTGGGTCATTTGAACAAAGTTACGATTTATGAGACAAATGTAGAGTTCCTTTATATAAGTTATTATGTTTTGATTAATTGTCTCTTTTTTTTCAAACTGATTTTAATATGTTTGAAGGTTTATAGGATTTTCCTTTGATAAACACGCCTTATTTTGCAGGATGTAAGATAATATTTTGCATACCCCTAGATGGATCTTACAATTTACACTACATACAGATCAATGTTTTTTATAACTATAGAGGTATCTGTAAGCGCTCGCTTATCCGGACTTCTCATTAGGGAAGTTCGAACAACAGACGGTGAGTCCGTAAATACAGGATATTACGTGTACTAAAGAAATAAAACAAGATATTCTAATTTTTACGGCGCTTACAGTCGGGCTTAATCCACCACTACTTATAATAACTTATGTATTAAAAAAAAACGATAACCTGCTCTGATTACTTGATACGGTCGTGTGATTCATAGGAAAATTCCTTTTAATTCAAAAAGATATTGGCATGTATGATCCAACATCGCTTTTCCCCACTCTGCTAGAGTCGCTTATTGTGTGGAATTTGCTTTGCTTTGAAAACTCGGCAGATTTAACTAACCTTGACCGCTTAACGGGATGACATAGTACCCAAGTGCTTAAGCACGATTTGTTTGTTTCTGAAAGGCTGCTGTTTACCTATTTCTTTTTGTAATAATTAGGATCCTTTTCTTTATTACCATCGGCAACGTATGTGTTGTTTTTAGCATCTGTTTGTTGGTTACGTGTAAAGCAACGAACGTATGAATGACGAACTATAAAGAATTGAGCAATTACTATTAAGACAAGTTATCTCTACTGCATTCAATATTAATTGTGTGTACTTGCTGTTGTTTACTTCATTCTTTGCTAAAATTTGAAATAGTGAGGGATCCTGGTCAGCGCATTTAGCCTAATGAAAGTTTTTACAGACATGTTATCCTTGCAATCCAAGCCGTATTTTTAAAAATTAAGTTGAGTCATTGAGGTTCGATATTTTAATATAAACTCAAAAACTCAAGGCTAAAACTGCGATCGGGACTTTGCAAAAGAGCATTTTATTGTCATGACCCGAAATAGTGTTACCTCTAATTTATCTAGATTTAAACGGGTTGTTCCACTTGTTTTTGTGTGTTTTTCTAATCACTACGGTGCTTAAACGACCCTATCCATGCATCTGTATAAATACAGACGTCCACTGCGTAAACGCATATTCACTGTTTAATATGATTTGTTACGTAATTGATTAATTAATCACCCAAAGGGATTAAATCATCACCCAAACAAAAAATGATAAAATTAACATAGTATATGATTATGAATATTCAGTAGAACTTCTGGAAACAGACACTCAAAGATAAAAAACTCGCAGTAACGATATCTCAATGATGTAGATAATTTCTGTAAAAAAGTAGATTAAGAATGTCTCGTAACTTCACCACAGGAATAACGAAATTCGACCTGCAAAGGAAAAAACACTCAAAGTTACTCCAAATGAATAAAAAAGAAAAAATTGTACTTAGCTTGCTTTTTTGGGAAGTCACGGTGTTCCAATAACGACACACAGCCTTGGTCCTCCTTCTCTATTTAGGGGATGACCTGTTTTTGGCTTGAGTTTCCCCCGTGCTCGTTGTTTCGATGATTTGAGCCCTTTAAGATCCGATGCTGCAGACGCGTTTCGGTTTGTTTCTTGAAGTGCCGGCAACGCTCACTAACGATTTTCTTGAATGATTCTAATGAGAGACGAAGCTTGCGTTGCCGTAGGAAAAGGACACGTCGGTTTTGTTTCTTGAAGTTATTCACTAAACGATGATACTAAGTTGCTTGAAGAATCTCTTGCTTTCGTCGATGTTGAAGAGTTATTGTTGTTTCTGAAGTTGCTCACTAAACGATGATACTAGGTTGCTTGAAGAATCTGCTGCTTCCGTCGCCGTTGACTTCTTATGATACATGATTTATTATTCTGGTTTTTTCTTCGTAGACGTTGTAGAGTTTCTTCTGTGACGCTGCCAACCACTTTTAGGCACGTACAGTCGCTGCCACCACTTTTAGGGCTGTTGCCTTGTATAATAAGGCGCCCTATGAGGTAATGTTAGACTTGCAATAATCTTTATGCTAAGTCGGTTGGTATTGCACTTCCATATTCAATGGAGTGGTCTTGGGGTTTGTAGATCACTTACGAAGTTCGGTATTATCTTCTTGGTTATGACGACGATGTGTTAAACTCATGATGATTCGGTGATTAGGTGAGATCTAGTAGAAACACGAAGTACAAAAATACTTATATTCTCTGAATTTACATGGTGAAGATCAGGTATGATTGTACAAGTCTTCTAATGACGATAGCTTGATCGCTTCTGCCAATGATGATGGCTAATTCTATTCTCTCTACATGATAAGCTTAGGTAAAGAGGTACAGGTCTTCTAATGATGATAGCTAACTCTCTTCTGTCCTGTCTACCATCTCGGTTACC
>NC_061093.1:70823006-70840506 GCF_015104395.2 Macrobrachium nipponense
TATATTTCCATCTAAAATACATTGCATTTAATGTTACAAAATTCTTTGTGAAATATTTAACAATTTCTCTTTCAAAATGGCCTTGATATCTCTCTGGTTTTTTATAATCGAAGCTTTTATTCTATTTAGTAATCAAACGTTCAGGCACATTCTTGTCTTTGAACAACCATATATTACAATATAACTTGACAAAATTAAAGTTGCAGTGTTCCTTTGTTTCCTCGATGACTCTGGTAATCAAAATACATAATTCTAATGAAATTGCAGTGAACAAAATTACAAAATAGCTTCAAAACTCCTTTTAACCATATTATTACATTTGCAATTCTCTTGCAGAAATATACCATATGAATATTTGATTCCTCAGCATCACAAAACTGGCAATGAGAATCTTGAACTATTTCATTCTTTTTAACCTTTTTTATTGGGTAATATTTCCGTGAATATATTTATATATTATTTCCCAATCAGCAGCAGAAAGAAATTTCATGTTGATGTTTTCCCAAATCAGAGGCCAATTATGAAAGGGGGTATCTACTCTCAACAGTTGGCTGTACATTTGGCAATAAGTTCACATATATAGTTCTCGATTTAAGAAAAGGAAAAATTCTGAAAATGTTTTACATTTCCTAACTGTTACTAAGACCTCAGAATACATAGGTGCCATTACACATAAATTGTCTCTTTATATTGAATTTCCGGTAAACAAGCCTTTCATATGTGAATTGTTATAATAATTTGACATAAAATTGTATTTCTCATCACAGTGTAACTTTAAGAAAGAGGAGGCAGCTAGAATACTTTGTGTCTTCCATAAAAAGACTTACCATTCCTATCCCTCCTTCAATCTTTGACTTTGTTAAAGTGTCTCTTTTGATGAATTCACATTTTTTCCCCCAAATGTAAAAGAAATTTCTTTACTTTTTAGTTTTTGCATATTTGACAGGCAAAGGGTAAATATGGGAAACATACCATGTCTTTGAAAAAACCAAGGTATTGACAATAACAGCTTTTTGATGAAATGTAAGTCTTCTGTTGTGAAAACTCGCCAAAGTATTCTTAATTTTACATAATATATTTGTCCACGAAGAATTAACAGCCATTTCGTAATTATCAGAAAATAGAATTCCCAAAGTTGTAATAGAACCTATATATCCTTGAAGCCATTATAAAGGCCAAACAGACCTATCACCCCATGGGCCTAATCCAAATATTTTTGTCTTATTTTTATTCAGCATGCAACCCGTGGCTGCTTCAAATTTAGACACTAATGTGCTAATCTCCAAAATTCCCTTGTCACTGGCAACGAAAATATTTGTATCATCGGCAAAACCAAGAATTTTAAGGTGGAATTATCATTTGGTAAGGGCAAGTGTTCAATACAACTATTTCTTTTTATAGCAAGATACAGAGGTTCCTGGAAAACAGCATAAAGGAGCATAGAAAGAGGGCAGCCCTTGTCGGACTCCCCTCTCCACACTAAAGAATTTACCAATGTTACCATTAACAATGTAACAACTTCCAATATTCGTGTACAATATCTTAATGCAGGAAATCTCATCACAAAAACCTAGTCTTGCAAGAATCCGAAGTACAAAATTAACATCAACACGGTCAAATGCTTTCGACCAATCAAGATTTAAAATAGCACCTTGAACTCTTTTCTCACTTCAATAATACACAATATCTCTAATTAAAGTATTACATGTATTTATGGATCTTCCAGGCACACAAAATTGTTCGGGACTGATAAGGTTAAAGATAACTGTTTGCATTCTTTCCGCCATTATCTAGCAAGTATCTTATAGTCACAGCACAACAATGAAATTGGTCTCCAATTAGTCAAAGCACTCTCATCGGTGCCTTTCGATATGAGAGTGACCAATGCAATACTTTGACTCTTGGAGAGAGTTTTCATTTCTATAATATTTTCAAGCAACTGCTTTAGTTCATCCTTAATATCTTCCCAAAATACCTTATAAAATTCTAATGGGATGCCATCTATACCAGGACATTTATTGTTAGCAATGGAACGAATAACATCACGTATCTCTCTGAGATATATTTTCTTATGAAAATATATCATTATCAGAATCAGTCAAATTTTTTCTCTACAAACTGCATAAAGAAGTTTTTGCATAGGTACATCACAAATGTTTTTCGGTAAAGTTTTTGGTAATACCTGAACACATAGTGTTCAATGGACTGGCTATTTGCAAGAACAGTACCTTCATCAAGATTCGGAATTATGTTTTCGTTCTGCGGACTATTTCTGTCATGACCTTTTTACTATTTATTGCTCTTTGCTGTCGAAGAAGGTAAGAGGAGGCTTTTTCCTCTTCAATCCTGACTTGAATTCATGATCGTACTTTAACCCCTTCTAAAATCTGAGATTTTAAATTGTTTATTCTGTCTTTGAGAATAGTAATATCTGCATAATCTGAGTTTCCTGACACATTAAGTTTCATGTATTGTTTCCTTAGTTTTGCTTCAAAATAATTGATGACCCAAAACTTCTGCCTGCTAATCCTTTTACCTTCTCTGACGAAAAAATTGTTTTATTTCTGGTTTTCACCAAATCATTCCACCAATTACTGATATGATAAGAAATTGCTTTTACGTGTTTTCAAGAATGTCCACAACCTCCTAAACTTTTCTTTAATTTCCTCGTCTTTTAGTAAACTAGTATTAAGTTTCCAAAATGAGTTCCCAATACTAATGTTTGGATTAATCTTAATTTTGCAAATGACAGCGGAATGATCAGAAAATGACACAGGTAGCATTTCGCTTGAAATTACATTGTCTTTGAGCGTTTGACAGTACAATCTATCAATGCGCGAACCGTAGTTTGTGCGTACATAAGTATACTGGGGTTCCCGTTATGCAAAAACATACATCATTAAAACCTAAGGGTCCTAATTAATCTGAGCAGTGATTTCGACACGTTTGATTCACTATTATTAGAATTGTCTCTGGACTCAAAATACAGTTCCAGTCACCTCCCATAATAGTATGGCTATTATCATACCGTAAGTAGTAGGGCAATTCCTTGTCAAAAGCTCTTCCCGTTCCCTTGTATGATTATGACCTGAAGGAGCATAAATGTTAACAATGCGAATCTTACTACCATTCACCTCACCATGTACAGAACATATTCTAGAATCTCCACTTCTTTCAACATGCTTAATTACAAAATCTAAAGTCTTCTTGATGAGAGTACAGGTTCCACCTTTAAGACAAATGGCTGGATTGAAATGACATTATACCTGTATGCAAAAAACTCTATATCTTTAATATCCTTAACATTGTGTTCTTAGACTAAAAGAATGTCTATTTTGTTGAAGGTGTTAAATAAGTGTAGCAACTCTTGTTTCATTCTATCATTAATACCGTTAATATTAAGGGTGGCTATCCTAATGAATGTTAGTTATTATGAGATTTTCTTTTACTCTTTTTTGTTGCATTTTTACGTTGCTTTCGCTTTTTGTTTACCTTCATGTTTTCTACAATGCTTGAATTACAGTCCGACTCATCGGTCACTGTGGTTTCATTATCATTATTACATTTTTGACCTGCTGGTATTTCATTTTCTATTGAGCAACAACTTTCTTGTTCTGACATCGTGTCATTAGCACCTTTATAATACTTGGAACTATTAAAGGGTGGTAACATTAAATCACCTGTTGGATTTTGTATATCATCTTGACTTCTGGAGGGGATGATTGAGCTAAATAAATCTTGACTCATAGGATGCGCTGTGTCGGTGTTACTTCTGTCTTCGTCAACGTTGCCTTCAAAATGTCTTGATTCTTCCATGACGTCACAAGATCTCATATCATTCTCACTAGGTGAAGCTTCGAACAGGATTACTGTCGGTGAACAAACGTTCGTCTCCTCGGATATTGTTCCGTAGGTTGCAACAAGAGGTACTGCATTCAGCCTCAGTAGTTCGTTGTACGATGAAGCAACTTGCATTCAATACGTCTGTCCCACCATTAAGCTCTAAGGTCCCATTTATAGGGACCAAACTGTTTTCTTCAGATACAGTTGGAGGAATGTCAATGTCATCTCGCAGGTCAATCAAATGGCAAGTTTCCATCAGCGTTTCGGATTCCGTTTGCAAGTCCGGTTGGCCGTTGGATGCTGGGTTACTTCCGACTTCGCAGGACGGTCAATTATAGAAGTGTTTTGGGGCATCCTTCACAAGTTCGAACGTCTAACTGGGTCCTGGTGGCTTACTGGCATTTCATTTCTTTATTTTATTGATTGCCAGATAAATGAGGAAGTCTACTTCACTAATGATATTTAGTCTTTGTGTAATTCCAACTTCACATTCATTAGCAAAATGGCTGGTTTGCCCACGAAGTCTACAAGTTTTAGTCTGCCCCTTATAGTATATATAGATATAAACCTTGGCACATTAAACAACATATAAAAAAGGAAGGAATCTGTCGATTAATATCCATCGAAAACTGTTCTGACACCATTATCAATACCTTTGTATCTTCCCAGACTTCGAGTGTTCTTCTTCACATAACTCACTGTTTCCGTATCTGGAAAGAATGTCATTCCAGCATAAGTCAGTCATTTCAAAAAGGCACATTTCGGACTGTTTACATACGACCTGTAAGTTGACAAATCCTCAACTCGGATTTTTAGGTCGTCTCTTACACTGATTTCTTTGCCACCGAAATCTTCACAAATGTTTTCATATTTCTCTCTTGAGCTTAATTTAACAATTAACCTAGTTTTCCCCAAATCTGCAATGCCCTCAATTTCATCGTCCTGTATACGTAAAGTATCATCAAGAATTAAGGGAATGTCGTCTTCATAAATTGCACCCACTAAGTATCTAATACCTATGGTATTAATTCTTTTCAACCTTGACGCATTCATTTGGAGACACAGAAAACGGAAGTCACTGCGTCTGGTTTTCGCTGGGCACAAAAGACTGCGTCGTCGCCAACTTTACTACTCGCTAAAGTTGGCTATAGAGACGCCTCGAGCATAGCCCGAGGGCATATGGTTTTCCCGGCCAGGAAACCGGGGCAAAGAGTCCTGCTGTTTTGCACCTAAATAAATGCTAAGTTCACATTCCTACTTTACTTAAAGGAGGGGCAAAATAGTCACTGCATGTTCCCGGGGGCCACACCTGCGTGACATTTAAAACGCCTTCAGTGCCTTAGAAGTCGTATAAAACTCCTGTTTCCTTGACAGAAACCACAACACGACCTGGCCCTCTGCCTAGCGATCGTCCAATCCAAGTCTTTTTTAATTAGTATATTTTTTTATGTTTTACAGCCCTGATGATGAGACCCAAAGTCTCGAAATTTGGAAAAATAACAATGTATGATGTTACGCTGGCTTTCTCCATCCTATTCATTTTATATATATATATATATATATATATATATATATATATATATATATATATATATACATATATATAAATACATATTATATATATATATATATATATATATATATATATATATATATATATATAAAATATATATATATATATCATTCGAGATACAAATGTCCTTTTAATATCATATTCGATCAATTCCGAGGTAGAGCAAATATGATATTAAAGGGACCGTTTGTAGCTCGAATGATTTATATGAATCACTGGTGATGTGATAAATATATTCATATATATATATATATATATATATATATATATATATATATATATATATATATGTATATATATGTGTATATATATATATATATATATATATATATATATATATATATATATATATATATATATCTATATATATATATATATAGTCTGTGTGCGTACGTGTAGCTTTATGATTATGTATGCACAATTGAAACTTTCTATTTCATACTGTCAGTCATCACCATTTCTAACTTACTGCAAAACAGTCCCGACCTCTCACCCATTCCAATGACAAAAAATAATCGGTAGTGACTCTTCCGATGAATTATCAAAAGCCTCATAAAATTTCTATTTTATGAGAAGGTTTTCTCATATTCCCCGTCCCAAAACACGAACGATATTTGCAAATGAGTAATATAACTGACTCCACTCCCGTCAAGATAAATTGCAGTTTATTGCATTGGATTTTTACCTCCCAGTCGATGAAAAGGCTATTTGATTTCTGTTCGGTAGAATAAAGGACCAATGTCAGGAGGAAAAGGCGTCAAATGAAGGCAATTAATATTTCGAGAAGTTATTTCATTAGCGGTAACTTCAAAAGTGATCATTCATTTCACACGTTTTAGTCAATTAGTCGAGTCTAGGAGAACGAGCTTTCTTTTTATCGTGTTATGCATAATAGTCTTTTGGGGATAAACGTCACACCAAATCAAGTGAGCACATAATGTCCATGGACACGTGCACACAAAAACACATATAACACACATTACATACATACATACATACATACATACATATATAATATATATCTATATATATATAATATATATCTATATATATAATACTATATATATATATATATACATATATGTATATATATATTATATATATATATATATATATATATATATATATATATAAATAAATATTAAATAAAATAAATAGTCCATAAAAACGCCAAAATATAGAAAGCAAGTACAATAGTTTCAGCTACAGCTGTCTCTCTCTCTTCAGGTAGCTCATCTTCATTACATACCTGAAGAGAGAGACAACAGTCTCTGAAATACAGTACTACCTACCTTCTATATTTTGCCGTTTTTATGGGCTCCTGTTATTTAGATGGAATTCTGTTGTAACAAAACATTTTTACCAGTCATATATATATATATATATATATATATATATATATATATATATATATATATATATATATATATATATATATATAATTCCATCTGGATGAAAGTCTTCCCCAGGTAAAAGTTCAATATTTGTGAGCCTAAAAGTCTCGTGTGTAGGTGGAAACTTATTGCAAGTATGTGCATACGTAAATACAGTCACACACACTTACATACATACATACACTCTCATATATATGTGTATATATATAGTACGTTATATAAATACGAGGTGTGTCTATTAAACAATAAGACTGATTAAATAACTCACGTTTATTTGTATGTATAACAAATTCGATACTCGTCCCCTTCAATATACTCCCATTTGCACTAATACATTTCTGCAGTCTTCTCTTCCACTGGTCGAAGTCACGGAGGAAATCGAATTCTTTCTTTCAGCTATTCCAACACATCCATTATCTTCTTGATAACATCGACTGACCCCAAACATGTCCCGTTAAGCACTGATTTAATTTCTGGGAAAAGATGAAAGTCGCACTGTGCTCTGTCATGCGGGTACGGAGGATGTTGAAGTGCAGTAATGCGCTTGTCGATCAAAAACTGATTTCAGAAAGTGCTGTGTGATTTTTTTATTCAACAGTTTCTTCGGTTCTTGAAGTGCAGTATCGTCTAGGGCGTTTATCCTGACAGTCTCACATCCCTTGCTGAATCTTCTGTGCCACTCAAACTCATCTGTGTCCCTCAAGCACGCGTGCACGAGACAGGCAGACATTCCCATAAGCTGTGCTAAGCATTTGAAATCATTCTCTTGGTGTTTTGTTTAACGTCTAAACTCTGCATTTTTTAGCCCCACTACACTGTGAAAACACACTGAATGCTGAGCTCCGCAGTGGCGTGATCGGTATGGTCTTGACCTGCCACCTCGGTGGCCGCGAGTTCGATTCTCGGGCATTTCATTGATGTGTTAGAGATGTGTATTTCTGGTGATAGAAGTTCATCTCGGACGTGGTTCGGAACAGTCACGTAAAGCCGTTGGTCCCGTTGCTGAATAACGCTGATTCCATGCAACGTCAAAGCACCATACAAACAAACAAACAAATAAACAATAGGGTGCTGCTGTTTGACACGCAGGTTCAGGCATGTTCAAAGTCACATGGCATCCAGCTATGACCGGTTTTGACTACCTTGTTTACTTGGTAGAATCACAGTCTCGTTTTTTTAATAAACAGACCTCATGTATGAATCTATGAATGTCTTTTACTGTAATACAACAGTATAATATGAAGATAAAAGGCCCATTAAACATAATTTGAACGTTGCCAACCAAATATTTCGAGCACTTCCTTCTGTGCTCCTGATCAGGAGTGATCAGGGGCACAGAAGGAAGTGTCGCAAATATATGGTTGTAACGTTCAAATTATGTTTTATGAGCTTTTTATCTTCATATATATATATATATATATATATATATATATATATATATATATATATATATATATATATATATATATATTCTATTCTATGAGAACCTTCATTCTGTTATCGCCGTCACGGCTACCGTCTGTGACTATTATAGAGGTGTGTACCTTCGATAAATAGCTTTACGTTTTTGTATCAAAGTTCACGTTCCCATCTGAGAGACATCTAAAAATGGATTTCCGATATTGCCTTATCCCAAACCCGAATCATCCGTCACTTCTTGACAATTTCATTTATACTTTTCTCTGCATTCCACGTCTCGGTTAATTTCTCGTTGGGCAACTTGTTACTTTTTATGATAGGAAATTAGATTTTAACATCAGTCTGCCCACCCAACTTCTATGTTAATTAACAGCAACGGCGATATGATCTCTTCTCTGCCTCATCCAGTACTCTCGTCTCTCGTGAAAAGACTGCGTTTATCATAGCTGTCTTAGTCACACAGTCTTCGGCATTTCACAGTCTAACCTGCTACGTGTGTGTGTGTGTGTGTGTGTGTGTGTGAATCCCTCTTATAAGGGTAATGACCAGGATGGTTTGTCAACAGGAATGAATGTACATTACGAATAATAACAGCCCTATAGTAAGCAGTCTACGACGCATCCCAGCTGTGATATTGAGCAGCAATGGCGATATTGGACGCTCCTTAGGAGACACTAATTAATCATTCTTCGTCGTGAAACGGAAGGATGGATTCAATAATCTTACTTATAACCTGTTCCCTAGACAACAAGAGAGAGAGAGAGAGAGAGAGAGAGAGAGAGAGAGAGAGAGAGAGAGAGAGAGAGGATGTTGCTTCTGTTCCCGAGATGAACTGGGAGATAAAGAGAATGATTATCTTTTTCGTTAGAGATCGTTCTCTTTACAGAGAGAGAGAGAGAGAGAGAGAGAGAGAGAGAGAGAGTGTGTTTTCGTGTGCTAAGATAGACAAGCAGATCATCTTGTACTCTTGATAAGTAAGCGTTGGCAGGAATTCAGTAAAATAACAGAAAGCTCCTGTTTTTGAGAAACTTGCTCTTTAAAATTCCGAGGAGAAGAGCGATTATTGATATAATCTTGCACTTATAAGACACGAAGTTTCGAGAACCCATTTTTCTTATTAGTTTTATGGTTTCTTTCACACTGTTTTAATGCAAGAGATTTCCAGCTCTTGGATTGAATTTTTCTAGACTTTCGATAAGAGGATTATCGTTCCTACTTATGAAACTCTGGGACGGTCTCTCTCTCTCTCTCTCTCTCTCTCTCTCTCTCTCTCTCTCTCTCTTCCTTATTTACATCTTGTGTATATGAAATGCAAAAATAATACTGAAAAAATCGAGGTTGGGCTTATTTCTTATGACCACTTTGAGACGGTCTCTACAGGGATTCTTAATCCAAGGTAATGAAACATGAGATGTCGACATTGCCTCTTCAGAAGGAAATTATAAAGTGAAAATGGAGAGGACACGAGCCTCAACTCTAATTAAAAAAAAAAAAAAAGAATAATATGCTAGATCAGTTCTCTGGAGAATTAATGGACTCATGTCCGTAATGGAAGAAGTGAATATCATTATCGTTTCATTATTATTAAGAGGAGTTTAAAACGAATCAATTAGTGTAATTTACGTTTCTGTTATTGTCTTCATAAATAGACATTTGTTTTACGGATGAATTACTAAGGAATATTGATTTTACCTTAAGATACCTCCAGCAATCATCTGCAGGGTCCTTGGGTTATTGGGTTATCCTATGGGCAGTGAAGATGATATGATAGGAGGAGCTTTCTTAAGCTAAAAGAAGTATCGTATAAGTGGTGTAATGATTTGTTAGATGCTTATAGAAAAAAATATCTATAAAACAACGGGACCTGAATGACTTCCTTTTCGTTAATCCCGTTAATCCTCCCATTTGACAGAAAGATTCTCGAAAAAAGAATGGCTCCAAGAAATACATAGTTAAACATTCGTTTTATGAAAGGTGATTTCACCGTATGATTTATCGATATTCTCCTAATCAAGTTCGATATTTTAAGACGCGCACATATCGGTAGAGGAGATTTTTTCCCTGTATTTTCATCCGGCAGAACAAGAACAAGAAAGATTCCGGCGATATGAAGATTTCTGTAATAATTTTATAGATACTTCTGAAATAATTTCTGGTATTGTACAATAGGATCAGTGTCCAAGTATTAAAGGGAAAAAAAGGCAGGAGAAACTCTCCCACAAAACCGATATTTGAAGATAGCCCAGAGGGAAGACTATACAAAAGAGAAGCTTTACATGTATTTCATTAGGAAATATGAAACCTTTACTAGCTTCGAATATCTTCAAGAAATATAAACTTGTGATTTACTTTAATGTTTCAGGTTATTCAATTGAGAATCCCTCTTCACTGTCTATTAAATTATTTTGGTTCCAGAGTTCATACACAATATTCATTATAAATATGAAACAATAAAAACAATAATTGTTTTTATTGATTCATATTTATAATTTTTGTAATTATTACAAAAATGAAAACTGAATCCCCCACCCCCACCTCCCCACTCGCAAGCATGTTTTGTTCCATAACAGCATTCTCCAGTTCGTGTGCTAAATCTGCTAACTTTATTGCAGCCCCTCGTAATACTTTTGTTTAACTGATAAAAAAGAATGCATATCGCATTGTCCATGGCCAAATATCCCTCATATTTATAAGAAGGGGCTTATGAATTCACAACAATATTTCGAAGAACATTTCGACAAGTAGTACGCCAATATTCAAGGATCGTACGACTCTAATGAATCACTACGAAACTCTTTTCCTATTTTCCGAAAACGTTTTGAAATTGCAAAAAAACCAACGAAGCAGATTATGAAACAGAGGTAAAAACTCCTTATTTCACCACTTTCATCCATTTCCTTTTTGACATTTTTTCCTGCCCCTCCTTTCTCTCTCTCTCTCTCTCTCTCTCTCTCTCTCTCTCTCTCTCTCTCTCTCTCTTTCTACTGTTTCACTTGCCTTCGTGGCTTCTACGTTGTATACATCTATAGTATATATATATATATATAATATATATATATCTATATTATAAATATTATATATTAGATAATACATAATATATATTATCGATATATATATATATTATATATCTACTTAATATATATATTATATTTAATTATACATATACTCTATAATATAGTAAAGTAGAAGTGTGTGTGTGCGTGTGTGTATGCATTCAAAACACGCACTCTTGTGCAGTAATTGATGTTTCCAGAATAAACTGTCGCAGGAATATTATCTTAGGACGATATTGGAAATGGTTTCATTCTGGGAAGGTCTCCGCGACAGCTGCCGAAATTTATCAGGCCCACTAGATACCTAAGGGGGAATGTTCCGGAAGATTCTTCGTACAAGGTTCGCATCTACTACAGACTATCTCCCATAATTGAAAAGATACGAGTAAAAGTGCCAACCCGTGCCAAATATATATGGATATGCAAGGGTGAGATGCCTGAACCAACCTTTTATTATAATCCATTATATATCTACATATACACATCTATATAAATAATATGGTATATATACATACATATAGATATATATATATATATATATATATATATATATATATATATATATATTATATATATATATGTGTGTGTGTGTGTGTGTGTGTGTGTGTGTGTGTGGTGTGTGTGTATATAAATATAAGTATAGCCATATACCGATAACAAAAATGTGAGGAGAAAACGATTTGCTTAAAATAAATGCGCCTTCCCTTTGACTGAAGCGAGAAATGCGTCAAGATTATCTTGAATATCATATTTTTATTGAGGCTTTAGCTCACAGAACAGGGATTCAATTGATGGCAGTTATTCTTGTGCAGACCCATTCCTATTCTATTGGAGACATCGAAAGTTATTCCACCGGATTTGCTCTCCTGATCTCTCGAGTGGAAATCACAAAGTTGAAAATCAAAATTCAGGAAATGCAAATACAGATGATTACAAGAATATATTGGCCGAGATTCACAATTTCATGGAATGCCTCTGACTCCGAACCCCCCCCCCCCCCGGTGCAGTTTGACGTAGAAACCAATAAATTCAAAATGTGGAAAGCAGTCTTAGGATGCAACCCTGTACCAATTATATCAAATTCTATCTCCTGACTGATATATATGCAGAGACGCCCAATTGTGTTCAGGATGTGAAATCTAGCTCGCTTTCTTCTTTGGGATGTTCAAGGGGTGATCTTTTGACATTTAATGGTAGTTTGTCTTTAATTAACAAATTTAAAAAAAATAAGTAACATGGAAACAGATTATAATGAATATAGGCAAAAATATTTATGTTTACAATTGTTGTAATCTATATAAACATAATAGTATATTTTCTTCATCAAAATTTATACAAGTTAATGAGACTGGGGTGTTTGCTTTTTCATTTCATAAGAAATGGCACATTGGCCAAATATGTTTACCATAAATTGTGATAATTAGATAATAAATAAATAAAACTAACGGGGGAAAGGAAAGAATATTCACATAAAAGAAAAACCCAAGATAAAACATATTAGTTATATCGTTATCTTGTAACTAAAGACACCAGATTATCGAAAAAAAAGAAAATAAAGAAAACAGCAACATAGATGAAGAATTGTGAAACTGATGAAAGAAATTATTATGGAACTGCAAAGTGAATAAACCTGCAACGAAAAAGGAACCTTTTTGTGATTATTTGCTACTTAATAAATCAGCTATATCGAAATGAACAATAACAGTGAAATAAAGAGAAATACCATTAATTGTACCTCTACCTTCCTTATTTAAACCAAAAAATAGACTTTAAATTTGAATGAGAATTTGAGATTTTTTTTTCGAAGCAACAACGATAAGTTTAGCGTTCGTATAACAATTATATTATATTCACAACGGCTCTACTAGGGGAAGAGGCTGATGCAAATGAAAGAAATATATTTTAGATGTTTAATTCACGTTGAAAACTGCATGAAAGAGAACACAAAGGGGAGTGTTCCTCTTATGTTCTTTAAAATTTTGATTATGCAAATGAATTTTTGGTAAAGTATTTAGTCTCGACAACAGCGAGAGGAAAACGGTTCAACTTAATCTCCAAAACACTAGCGTGGAAAAATAAGTATTGTTTTGTTGACATTTTCACAGCCAGCGCTCTGCGAACGTTTTAATGGTAAATGAATCTCGCATTGAAGTTAATCGTTCATATGGAAATAATATCGTAGGGAAACAGGTACAGTTGTCTCTGGAAAAGACGGAAAAGTCACGGAAAAGGTTATACGTCATATAAAAAAACCTTTTGCTATTCACACGCCCATATTATTTCAGACTGTTTTTGATGCAAGAAATTGAATTTATCTTCCCCCCCCCCCCCTTAGAGATAAACAAGAACTTCCATATTCCTCCTCTCTCTCTCTCTCTCGTTCTCCTCGGATTCTTCTCTCTCTCTCTCTCTTTCTCTCTCTTTCTTCCTCATCTCTCTCTCTCTCTCTCTCAGTCTCTCTCTCTCTCTCCTCTCTTCTCTCTTTATAAACCTATTCCTGGCAGACAGCATTGCGATTTTCAATAATTCTTTAGGGGTGGGACTTGCTGGCCACACGCATTTTTTTTTTTTTTTTTTTTTTTTGCACAGGAGATACTGGTAATCATCTATAACTTGTATGGGTAAATAATTGCTTTCATTACGGTCTGTAGTAATTGTTGTTTTTCTTGTTGTTTGTTTGTTATGGTGTTTTAACGTTGCATGGAACCATTTATTCAGCAACGGGACCAACGTCTTTACGTGCCTTCCGAACCACGTCGAGAGTGAACTTCTATCACTAAGAAATACATATCTCTAACCCCTCAGTGGAATGCCCGAGAATCGAACTCGCGGCCACCGAGGTGGCAGGCCAAGACCATACCGATCACGCCACTGAGGCGCTTGTAGCAATTGTTGTATATTGTGGAAACTATTTCTTTTTGCATTCCGTTTCAAGTGCATAATATCTTTAATGAAGTGATTAAATGATAGGTACTAGGAAAAAAGTCAACAAAATGGAATTATAAAGGAAAATGCACATAGAAAGGTAACCGAAAAGGATGGTAAGTGAACTTGGAAAAGATTATAAAAAGAATTAAATTAAGGAGTTCTCTAAACGCAGCATTTGCGGTTCATAAATCGGAGCCGCTCTATGGAGTTGTAAGATTCGCAGCAAAACCTTAAGGTGAAGTAGAGAGCAAAACTGGGGACAGGAGAGAGGAAAGTTTGGAGACTTACGTGGGGAGAAGAGAAATTTTTTATGGGGAAGATGCGGTCGTATAAGAAAGACTGATGGGTGGATGGAAAGCTTGTGCTCTCAGTGTCATAAAAAAAAGAAGAAAAAAAAAAAAAAAAAAAAAAAAAAACTCGCTCAAGTCAGTGTCAGCCAGCAGGAGGGCTGGAGTCTGAATAAAAGTGAAATGCTTCAAAGAAGAAAATCTGGAGAAGCGAAAGAGGAAACGTTTTCGGGCAGAGCCGTTGATGGTCATTCTGAAAATGATTGTTGTCTAATCATTTCCTTCAGAGCTGGAATTCAGACTTGATTGACCAATTTGGAAGCAAGAGCCCGTGCCAGTACAAAGCTGGCTTAATCTAAACCACCATTTTCGAAGAAATGAGAAACGAAATGTGATGGGAGACATTCCGAACATTTCATCAGATCAGAAAAAAAAAAACATAATGTTTAGAACAGTTATATCTTTATTAGCTGATGTCCAACCTAAGAAATAGTTTATCAGATCTCGAATAAAACTCTCTCTCTCTCTCTCTCTCTCTCTCTCTCTCTCTCTCTCTCTCTCTCCATTATAATAATGGAATCCGTAGCAAAGAGTATCGGTTCCTTCAAGGAGAAAGGAAAGGAATAAAAAATAACTACTGCTGATTAGTTATTTCAATTCTCTCTCTCTCTCTCTCTCTCTCTCTCTCTCTCTCTCTCTCTCTCGCTTGTTGAGAACTTCTTCACAAGAGACATTGGAAAGTTGTCTCGTGGAAATGTGGAAATGGTATCACCATTATCTATGCTGAAGTTACATTACATTATCAAGGACACTAACGACACAAACGTACGTCTCAGAGTTGATCGACTCTTCACAGCATTAAAGCGGCCCACACACGCTCAAATTTTTGGTCAAATTTTTGATGTCAAATTATTTGACGGTTTGACGTTCGCCCTACACGCTCAAACTTCTCATCAAATTTTCATTTTGCTCCCGAGTGTCATCATGGATGCATATACAGCGTTGGTCTTGGCTTAGCGTTGAAGAGCACACACAAACGAGAGACGAAAGTGGACCAGCAATGGTATTTGTGTCGTGAAACGATTTGGTGGTTCACGCTCCTTTATTAAATGATATAGGTATAACATATATGTATATTATATATATATATATATATATATATATATATATATATATATATATATTATATATATATATATATATATACACATATACATTATTCTGTATATATATATATATATATATATATATATATATATATATATATATATATATATATATATATATATATATATTTTATATATATATATAATATATATATATATATATATATATATATATATATATATATATATATATATATATATATATATATATATATATATTATATATATATAAAATGCAGGACTTCAGCACGAGGAAGTGAATAAGACATAAAAAGATATTGTACTTAAGCATCAAGATGGAATGAATAAGATAAACACAACAATCTACCATTTGTACAGAGAGAGAAGAGAGAGAGAGAATTTCTGTAGAAGAGTCTCATATGCCATATCTATTTTATTTCTGTCACTATAACAGTCACTTTTAATGTTCCAAAGTTGTTGGTAAACTTCTATAAACATCATTAAGCTCAAGAAGAAATTTCTTTTCATGTTTTGTTGGGAGCCATGATGACGATGAGCCGCGCACGTTCTCCTCAAGATTATGTCTAATCACTAACTAATTTGCGCAAATTATTGCTAGGTACCACACACGCACAAATTTATTTGACGTTGGCTCAAAAAAATATCTACTGAAATCAGATCAGTAAAAAATTTGACATCAAACCTTTCAGGCCATCAAATTACGCCACACACGATCAAATTCATGTCAAATAATTTGACATCAAAATATTGGACCAAAAAACTTTGAAGCGTGTGTGGGCCGCTTTAGAGGGAGTAACTTGTCCTCCTCAACTTACAGGAAGGTAACATCGAGATATCGGTTTAAGTGAAGGCTACCAATTTAGCATACTCGCAGCGTCGCAGGACCAGTAATAACTTACATCGAATTGAAAACAAAACTACCGGAAAAAAAATTATCCACAACATAGGTAGATATGAAGAGGATTTATAAGAATTTATCTTTCCTACTGGAATCTCGTTAGCTAAATGGACGATTTGATTAACCCTTTAACCGTTTAGTACGTATATATACGTAGCACGCCAACGCTACCTGGGCCGTTAAGTACGTATATATACGGAGAGCAGATGTTTTGACCGTGACGTTTGGTACGTATATATACGATTGATTTTTCCTACCTTTCTTTCAAGGTAAATCCTCTATAATGTATTCTCTCTAGGTCCGAGGCAAGTGTTGATGACCTTATCAAACAAAACACTTCCTCCCGAACCCCTTTTTATCATAATTTTTCCTATGTATATCTAAAGCAGGAATTCGCAATCACTTGGCTGAGTCGCTATGTAGCGATTGAGAACGTGCTGCTGGCTGGTCGTTCATTTACACGGAATTTTGGTCTTTCAACGCAGGGTAAAAGGGCTATAATCCTTTCTAAGCCAACTTAGCATCGGCCGTGAGTTGTTTTCGTCTGTTTTTCTTTTCCAACTCTAGCGCAAATGCAATGCAATAAGTACGCACTTGTAGTTTATTGAACATCTTTCCCACTGAAATATAAAAAAAAATGTGCTGGAACGTTACAGAACAAAAGGTTAGATGTAGAACGCACAAACTTTCATTCATGAAACAATACTCTAAATGAAAGTTATGTACAAAATTCTTACACAACAAACGTTGTTGAAAATTCATCCGACAGTGAAAATGATGAAAACGAAAACAGGGCTAGCAAGGTGAAGACAATAAAGTAAGATGTGTGAATGATGCCAGTAATTCCTGTCCTAAGATTTCAGTCGGTAGAGAGAGAGAGAGAGGAGGTAGAAGAGAGAGAGAGAAACTGTTTTCTTTGTATTCTACTGTACCCTCCATTTGAACACTGATGCCATA
>NC_061093.1:70843006-70858006 GCF_015104395.2 Macrobrachium nipponense
AAAGCACTTGGTTAATCATCCTATGCGATTCTATTTACGAAATGTCAGCAGAGATTTGAAAGTAAATTTAGAGTATTTTGCGGGAAACGCAAAGGAGCGAGACGTTTTTCGTTGATTTGTAATGGAAAGGCACCTTAGGAAGCGTTAAAAAATTACTCCCGAAGGAATATTATGCACCAGTCCTGAAAAAAGGTAATGATTCATTATCTCTGTGAAAAAAATGGAGTCGAGAAGCCTGAGGGTCCGAAGAAAGAATTTAAGGCAACTGACTTAATTTATACAACGGTTTTTTTTTTTTTTTTTTTTATTTTTTTTTTGTTTTTGTTTTTGGTCGGGAGAGTAATTTGCATCCAGTAAGGATTCGATATGTAATGGCAAATAGAGATTTTTTTTTTATTTTTTATTAAGCAACGAAAGCAAACGTATGGGAATATTTATATCCCGGTGCGTGCACCAGGTAATGTTGAGAATAAATTAATCGTCAGGGTAAAATAAGAGGAGACAGTAAAATCTTCACGAGCTGGGAAGCAGAATAACTAAAATACAGAATAGTAAATCACTCTCTCTCTCTCTCTCTCTCTTCTCTCTCTCTCTCTCTCTCTCTCCATCATAAACAATGGAATCCGTAGCAAAAAGAATATGGCTTGTTTCTTCAAGTAGAAAAGGAAAGGGAGTAAATACTGATTAGTTATTCCAATTCTCTCTCTCTCTCTCTCTTCTCTTTCTCGCGAAATTATGGAGAGGGGGTAAAACGTTCAGGATCATCGGAGAATGTCGTAATGTTCTGTTTTAAGTTTAAATAATGGGAATCATCTAAATTCGAAAATAAAGGAGAAACGTTTTCGCGAAAACAGAGGCCATTGAAGACGGGAAAACGCCACGTATGGAGAAACGGCGGAAACTGAACGGGCGTGGATGAATACAGAGACGAATAACATTATGTTAGGAGGATATTTAGCAAACAAAGAATATCAGAATGCTGACTGAGCTTTATTTGTAAGGGAATATACGTTACATTTGGGAGGTGAAAAAGTTATGAGAAGTAAATTAAACGGAGAAGGGACATAATGAAGGAAAAAAAAAAATAAAGATGTATATATATATAATATATATATATATATATATATAGATCTATATATATATATATATATATATTATATATATATATAGAGGAGAGAGAGCGAGAGAGAGAGAGAGAGAGAGAGAGAGAGAGACGAGAGAGAGAGAGAGAGAGAACGAGAGAGGAGAGAGGGAGAGTAGAGAGAGAGATTTTGTCATGAAATTTACCAGATGGTTCTTGGCATTACGAACATTAATGTTAATATATATCGAGCTACATAAGTCCTTTAATATATAATTTTCGCTCAACCTCGGAATCAATACATTTTTCATATTAGTTTTACCGAAGAAATTTTTTTTAGAGCGAATAGATATTAAAGGACATATGTACGTAGCTCGATATGTATATGAATCAACGGTAATGTGATATGAACATATAATGGCTACGTGCGGGCAAAAGCACTACACGCGTCCGAGAACGAGGAGGTTTGATGCAGTCTCCAAAACTACAAATACCTGAGTGCGACAGGTATTTTGAGGTGGGAGGCGGCATAAACTTATATCCCTCTTGTGGTGGGCGGGGTGGGCTAAGGCTTCACTAACGGTCCTGGATTGAAGATGTCGATAGTTAATGCCCGTCGACCAGCAATTCTATATCGGCTAAAAAAAAATTCCCCTTCGGCTAAACATGTGTGAAAATATATTAATTCCGAGGTAGAAGGAATTAGATATTGGAAGGAACATATGTAGCTCGATATATGTATATGAATCAAGGTAATGTGACATGACTTTTATATATATATATATATATATATATATATATATATATATATATATATAATATATATATATATATATATATATATATATGTATATATGTATATATAATATATATATATATATATATATATATATATATATATATATATATATATAAATATATATATATATATTATATGTTATATAATATATATATATATATATATATATATATATATATATATATGTATATATATATATATATATATATATAGTATATATATATATATATATATATTATATATATATATATATATACATATAGATATATATATACTTGTTCTCCAGGGAAAAAGTCATTGGCGCGGAAAACCTGCTTTATATGAAAGTGTTCGTCGAATGCTCGCAAGAATATCTCTTTATCATGAAAGTAACATTTACGTGGATATGAAAGAGAAAAAAAAAAGTTAGAAGCTCTAGCAGGTAATATAACGTTTTTTTTTTATTTATATGTTTTTTTATTCACTGTCGAATTTTATATCCCGTCCAGAGGTGAACACATAAATAAACCAGGTCCATATTTCTAGAACTGCATTAAAACTAAAAGTAAACAATCGTCATCTGCGTTTGTTTCTGCAAAACAAACAAATTCATGCTGTTCAGCACCATCTCTCTTGCCCTCTCGGTATTTTTTTCTTTTCATGTTGTTTCTGCCATTCAGTGTACACACACCTCTCTCTTTCTCTCTCTCTCTCGTTGTTGGTACCAAAAACCCATCGTATATATACAAACGTTTTTTCAGAACTCCCCTCCCCTCATTCTCTGACGTAGCAAACAACTCAAGTTCACTTGAGTCTATTTTAGCTCCAATGCCTTATTTTCTGTCTCGATCAGTTCGCCACACTCAAACAATTTATTCTACTTCAAGCTCAAAACGACCCACTATCTCTAATTATTTGATTCGTAAAGTTATCACTAAGATTAAAATCCATCACAATTATATTCGGCCCGACCAAATACTCCATACGTTTTTCATTTTAATCCAATTTAAACCTCAAAAAAAATTTTCTGTTATGACTCGATTTCGTAAAATATTAGTATCAATCCACCCCACAATTATATTCGGCCACCAAATATTCCATACGTTTTCCATTTTGTTTATTTTTATTTAAACTTCTAAAACATTTTTTGAAATTACTCGATCGAAAAATTATTAATATCAATCCATCCCACAATTATATTCGGCATGACAAATACTCCATACGTTTTTTTATTTTATTCTAATGAACCTCAAAAACTTATTTCTAGAATTATTCGATTCGTAAAAAATTTAATATCAATCCATCCCACAATTATATTCAGCCCAACAAAATTCCATACGTTCATTTTATTCTATTAAAACGTCAAAAAACATATTTCTAGAATTATTCTATTCGTAAAATTATTAATATCAATCCATCGCACAATTATAGCCGGCCAACAAAATATCCCATTTTTCATTTTATCCTAATTATACCTCAAAACATATTTAAGGAATGATTCTTTTATTAAGTAAAATTATCAATGAAAAATCCCACAATTTTCGTCCTAGCAAATATTCCATGCGTTTCTTTACATGAAACGCCCATCTATAATTTGTTCTTATATTCAAATCAAAAGGCTTTCCCTCTCCTTGGAGACTCTCCGTAAACATTGGCTTTCCCTCTGTCGCTTTGCTCTTTATCCTCCCTGTGCTAACATGACCCTCTTCCATTCCTCGCCTCTGTAAAATACACTGAACAATTCATCATGTGATGTGACCTCCCGATGTTTCCAAGGACGTCAGACTTCAGGTATTCTTCTCTGCATAATTCCCCGTCCATACCTTTGAACTCGTTCACTTTCCCTCGAATATTCCTGCGATATGTTTTACTTACAGCTTAGTCTTGCTTGGCATTTCAACGTAGATATTTGTCTCTCTGCAGCTAGTATTGTTAACTTAATATGTTTCTCAAGTAGGACATACAGGATATCTATAATTTCATATTTTGTTTTGTAAAATCTAAATTAAAAAAGAAATCAAATATATTGAGAACGTTGATAGATAAATTAATCAGGCATGAATCGTGCGTCAGGCAAGTGATAAAAAAATTATTGTAACTCTGCCAATTCTAATTTGGCGACTGTACATAAGAGGGAAATGAAAGTAAGGGATGTTTTCTAGTGTACATCTTTATAGAATGAGGAAAATTAGTTCTGATACTGACGCCTTAAGTCCCATGCCCTTCCCCATTCAAAACCAAGAGTAAGTATTACATTTGACTTCATTTTACCCTACATATATGTAAATGGCCTTTTAATGCTCCTAATCAGATTACCATTACCTCATTTAGGAATATTGCAAGATACGTTCCGTGTCATCATTGAATTATTCCTGTCCAACAGAGACAGCCTCTCACTCTGATAATTCCCAATAACTCGTGGATCTTGTTAATTTGTCAGTTTCTTGTGTTGCTTGTATGCTTAACAAAAAGTGCGTAAACCATTCTAAGGTATTTATTAATCATTTTCAATTTTCATAATTGTTCCCTTTATTGTCATTTACATTCATCAGAATTTCTAATTTACACTGCATTAGTTTTCATTTTCTGTTAGCATCATCTCTTCATATGTATCATTATCTTCAAAGCATCCTTGCTCATTCGCCTTTAATGACGTATCTCCCTGAATACAGAATAAAAATAAAACACATTTTTTCTCCCCAAAAGTGTTTTCCAGATCCCACTTTTGTGTCTTATACTTTCTCAAAATCTCAACTCTTCGTCTGGAATTCTAGTCTCGTTGCTTTTCGCTCCCCTGCATTTTCTCTTACAGAATCCTACATTTCCAATCCTTTATTTTTCGTCTTCTCTATCTGCTTGAAGATTTCCCTTGAAAATCTAGACCACACCATTAGCACCTTATCTCGCCCGTATCTTTTTTAGTTTTTCCGTTTTTCCGTTTTTGGGAATTTGTTTTCCCCATATCTTGCTCTTATATCCTTTTAATGGTAATTCATTCTTCTCGAAAAATATTCAATATCATTTTTCTGATTCCTTCCTCGCAACCAAATAATTGAAAGTAATTTCGCCTTTTCTTCAACTTTACGCTGATCGTTATACAACCCCACACTTTTTCTCCCTCCTCAATGCACACATACTTCGTCTTCCCTATGACCTTTAATAATAATAATAATAATAATAATAATAATAATAATAATAATAATAATAAATAATAATAATAAAACCAGTGAAGACGAGTGGCTAAAGAGTGCATGGGAAGAAGGACTAATAAAAGTAGACGAAGACCCAGAAATATACAGAGACAGGAGAATGACAGACAGAACAGAGGACTGGCAACAACAAACCAATGCACGGACAATACATGAGACAGACTAAAGAACTAGCCAGCGATGACACATGGCAATGGCTACAGAGGGGAGAGCTAAAGAAAGAAACTGAAGGAATGATAACAGTGGCACAAGATCAGGCCCTAAGAACTAGATATGTTCAAAGAACGATAGATGGAAATAACATCTCTCCCATATGTAAGGAATGCAATACGAAAAATGAAACCATAAACCACATAGCAAGCGAATGCCCGGCACTTGCACAGAACCAGTACAAAAAGAGGCCTGATTCAGTGGCAAAAGCCCTCCACTGGAGCCTGCGCAAGAAACATCAGCTACCTTGCAGTAATAAGTGGTACGAGCACCAACCTGAGGGAGTGATAGAAAACGATCACGCAAAGATCCTCTGGGACTATGGTATCAGGATAGGGTGATACGTGCAAATAGACCAGACGTGACGTTGATTGACAAAGTCAAGAAGAAAGTATCACTGATTGATGTCGCAATACCATGGGACACCAGTGTTGAAGAGAAAGAGAGGGAAAAAATGGATAAGCATCAAGATCTGAAAATAGAAATAAGAAGGATATGGGATATGCCAGTGGAAATCGTACCCATAATCATAGGAGAACTAGGCACGATCCCAGATCCCTGAAAAGGAATCTAGAAAAACTAGAGGCTGAAGTAGCTCCGGGCCTCATGCAGAAGAGTGTGATCCTAGAAACGGCACACATAGTAAGAAATGTGATGGACTCTAAGGAGGCAGGATGCAACCCGGAACCCCACACAATAAATACCACCCAGTCGAATAGGAGGACTGTGATAGAGCAAAAAAAAAAAAAAAAAAAAAAAAAAAAAAAAAAAAAAAAAAAAAAAATAATAATAATAATAATAATAATAATAATGATAATATGTTTTATTAAAATTAATCACTGTCTCAGCTGCATTAATTTTATATAGGTTCTTCTCTATTTTGTTTAACCAACAATGACAAAAAATAATTAGGAAAATACAAGAGAACCTATATAAAATAATGCAGCTAAGGCAGCAATTACTTTTAATAAAACATGTTTAAAAGAAGGTTTGCTTCCAGAATAATAATAATAATAATAATAATAATAATAATAATAATAATAATAATAATAATAATAATAATAATAATAATAATAATAATAATAATAATAATAAGAAAGTACAAGAGAGGGGACTAAACAACACAATAGAAGATGTAAAACAGAGGCTTAAGGCCAAAGCACATAAGATCCAACGGTACATGAACAGGAATAAGGGATACCAACAGAACAAACTATTCGGAACCAACCAGAAAAGACTATACAGCCAACTAAGAGTGGAAAACAACCACCCAGAAATTCCTGAAGCCGAACCAAGTAAGAGACTCTGGGAAAACATATTGAGTAATCCGGTATCACACAACAAACATACAACATGGCTCCAGGAAGTCAAGGAAGAAGAAACAGCGAGAATAAAACAAAGATTCACAGAGATCACGACAGACACAGTCAGACACCAACCAAAGAAAATGCCAAACTGGAAAGCCCCAGGTCCCGATGAAGTCCATGGATACTGGCTCAAAAACTTCAAGGCCCTACACCCACGAATAGCAGAACAACTCCAGCATTGTATCTCAAATCGCCATGCACCCAAATGGTATGACCACAGAAGAACATCCTTAGTACAAAAAGACAAGAGTAAGGGAAATATAGCCAGTAACTACAGGCCTATCACCTGCCTACCAATAATGTAGAAGTTACTAACAGGTATCATAAGTAAAAGGCTATACAATTACCTAGAGGAGACAAACACCATCCCCCACCAACAGAAAGGCTGCAGAAGGAAGTGTAGGGGCACAAAAGACCAACTCCTGATAGACAAAATGGTAATGAAGAACAGCAGGAGAAGGAAAACCAACCTAAGCATGGCATGGATAGACTATAAGAAAGCCTTCGACATGATACCACACACATAGCTAATAGAATGCCTGAAAATATATGGGGCAGAGGAAAACACCATCAGCTTCCTCAAAATACAATGCGCAACTGGAATACAATACCTACAAGCTCTGGAATAAGACTAGCAGAGGTTAATATCAGGAGAGGGATCTTCCAGGGCGACTCACTGTCCCCACTACTCTTCGTAGTAGCCATGATTCCCATGACAAAAGCACTACAGAAGATGGATGCCGGGTACCAACTCAAGAAAAGAGGCAACAGAATCAACCATCTGATGTTCATGGACGACATCAAGCTGTATGGTAAGAGCATCAAGGAAATAGACACTAATCCAGACTGTAAGGATTGTATCTGGGGACATCAGGATTGACTTTGGAATAGAAAAATGCGCCTTAGTCAACATACAAAAAGGCAAGTAACGAGAAACTGAAGGGATAAAGCTACCAGATGGTAGCAGCATCAAAACACATGGATAAGACTGGATATAAATACCTGGGAATAATGGAAGAAGGGGATATAACCGAGAGATGAAGGACACGATCAGGAAAAGAATATATGTAGAGACTCAAGGCGATACTCAAGTCAAAACTCAACGCCGGAAATATGATAAAAAGCTATAAACATATGGGCAGTTCCAGTAATCAGATACAGCGCAGGAATAGTGGAATGACAAAGGGCAGAACTCCGCAGCATAGATCAGAAAACCAGAAAACATATGACAATACACAAAGCACTACACCCAAGAGCAAATACGGACAGACTATACATAACACGAAAGGAAGGAGGGAGAGGACTACTAAGTATAGAGGACTGCGTCAACACTGAGAACAGAGCACTGGGGCAATATCTGAAAACCAGTGAAGACGAGTGGCTAAAGAGTGCATGGAAGAAGGACTAATAAAAGTAGATGAAGACCCAGAAATATACAGACAGGAGAATGACAGACAGAACAGAGGACTGGCACAACAAACCAATGCACGGACAATACATGAGACAGACTAAAGAACTAGCCAGCGATGACACATGGCAATGGCTACAGAGGGGAGAGCTAAAGAAAGAAACTGAAGGAATGATAACAGCGGCACAAGATCAGGCCCTAAGACCAGATATGTTCAAAGAACAATAGACAGAAATAACATCTCTCCCATATGTAGGAAGTGCAATACGAAAAATATGAAAACCATAAACCACATAGCAAGCGAATGCCCGGCACTTGCACAGAACCAGTACAAAAAGAGGCCTGATTCAGTGGCAAAAGCCCTCCACTGGAGCTGTGCAAGAAACATCAGCTACCTTGCAGTAATAAGTGGTACGAAGCACCAACCTGAGGGAGTGATAGAAAACGATCACGCAAAGATCCTCTGGGACTATGGTATCAGAACGGATAGGGTGATACGTGCAAACAGACCAGACGTGACGTTGATTGACAAAGTCAAGAAGAAAGTATCACTGATTGATGTCGCAATACCATGGGACACCAGAGTTGAAGAGAAAGAGGGAAAAAAAATGGATAAGTATCAAGACCTGAAAATAGAAATAAGAAGGATATGGGATATGCCAGTGGAAATCGTACCCATAATCATAGGAGCACTAGGCACGATCCCAAGATCCCTGAAAAGGAATCTAGAAAAACTAGAGGCTGAAGTAGCTCCAGGACTCATGCAGAAGAGTTTGATCCTAGAAAACGACACACATAGTAAGAAAAGTGATGGACTCCTAAGAAGGCAGGATGCAACCCGGAACCCCACACTATAAATACCACCCAGTCGAATTGGAGGACTGTGAAAAAAAAAAAAAAAAAAAAAAAAAAATAAAAAAAAAAAAAAAAAAAAAAAAAATAATAATAATAATAATAATAATAATAAAATCCAGTGAAGGAGGACATTAAACTCGTCGGCAATTTAGAAACAAACGGAATGGAAAGGATGAAATATCCGTTATTAAAATGCAAAGGTAATTTTGCAACATATTCCTATATATAAAATTTTCTTGTAAAAAATCCCGCTTTCTTTGTATTCAGCTAAATCAGCCATTGAAAAAAGTGAATGGATTCAAGAGTTGAAAAGAGTCTTGGAATTGAAAAAGGTGTCTGACGCCTCAGATATAATCTCTCTCTCTCTCTCTCTCTCTCTCTCTCTCTCTCTCTCTCTCTCTCTCTCTCTGCTGGAAATGTAGTTGATATCCGCTAGTATTTCTCTTATAAAAGTCAGTCGTATCTCATCTTGCAGAGTGGTAGAAATATATACGAAAGGAGAAGCTGGAAAATCAACTTAAACTTAAAACTTTATATTTACTTTGACATTTGTTTGATATCACTTTTGTTGACGAATCATTTTCATTGCATCAGACTTCAGCTGTTTAACAAGGGTATAATCATGAAGTGAACTCAAGCTTCAACAGAAAAGCAAGACAATCATCAATCAAATTATCTTAAATAGTAAAACTGAATGAGATCTTTGAAAGTGTATTTACTTAGATGGAACACTTGTCAAGAAAATGACAAACAAGGTTGACATTAAAAATCTAAATATTTACAGTTCGATTCCAAATTAATTATTGAAGATGACATATAACCGAGAGTGGAAGAAATATGATCGCCTGGCACGGAGGCTATTGTAATAGAATATGTAATTAATTAATGCAAGTGAAAATATCAAAGTTACTTCCAGAAATGAATTGTGCCACAAAACCTGTGACATTTCCATCTATCCGTCATTAATTAACTCTTGCGATAGAAAATGATCTAATGAACCAAACAAGTATGCAATAATGTCGGCGTGGCTCATAGAATTGATCTGTGGGGCCAAAGAGAAGGGTTGATTGGATGGTTAAAAAATGCCTTAAGGACATTACTTCTTGGAGTTTGAAAGCACTTGATAATTAAGTCCAAAATACTGGGAAGTGGTGGACGGGAGGGGGTTGGGGGTGGCATTCTGAGAGATTTGCAACAACTGAAATGTCTGGTGCGAGCTCCGTTAGGTGACAGTGAGGCTAAAAATTCAAGAACTGGATTAACTGAAAAGTCATATCATATTATCAGCATAATCATCGCAACTAAAATACCTTATTTGTTCAGCGTGAAATAGAGAATAAAGTTGATATTCACAGATCTAGTCACTGCCCTGCAGATAATGGAGGCTGCATCATTACCGAGGCCGTAATCCAAGGAGGAGAGAACCACATCTTTTGGACAACTTGAAATAAATTAGACAGGTGATTTCATCTCAAGCCTCCATCTAATCTCCGCGGTAATTCTGATTTCCCGTTTTTATGAAACTCGAGGGAATTAAATACCCCCTCACCTGCAATCTCTCTCTCTCTCTCTCTCTCTCTCTCTCTCTCTCTCTCTCTCTGAGTATAACTTTGACTTTAGAGTAATTTCCATTTCACTAGTGGAAAAATTAGCGATATAACGTGAAATAAAAATAACCCGGAGTATATATCTGTTCCATTTGCAATGTCCGTTGATATATTGCAATTCAGATTGTCGTTTAAAAGAAAGAGGATAACTAATATTGCTTTCCTGTTCGTATCTCAGCTCAAAAAGTTGATATTGCTATGTTTAGATTTTTGTGCGCATCTAAAATTCATAACGAAAACAATGTCTTTATTGCTTTTCCTTTTTTTATTATTAAACAATACTCGGACGAAAGAACAGGAAGACCAAGAGAGAATGGATCGCCCACATCGACAAGACCCTGCAGATCTCTCCTATTAAGGTAATTACGAGAAGTTTTCTTTTACGAACAGACGCACGAATGAAACGAGACACTGGGATATTTTCCCTTCCCTAAATACAAATACATTTCTCCCTTTTGCCTTTAATCTGATTCGCAATCAATGAATTAATTAGACCTGCCCCGCTCCTCTTGTAGGAAGTCAGGTCAAAGGTTGAAGGGAAAATTGGGTTGTTTCAATATTCGCGGGGTTATAACATCAGTTGGTTTTCAATATTAGCGCGTTATAACATCAGTTGGAGCTTGTATTAGATGCTATTACCTACACCTTAGGAGTACATGCAAACATACTTACATACATGCACACATACATACAAACATAGAAGAGTCAATACGGATTGTATCCAACTAAGTTATCATTCTGATATCTTTTTGCTCCATTGCTGAAATATATGAATTTGCATTTGTTTTGCAAATATGCATTTTTTAGCTAAAAGTCAGTTTAAGAAAATAATGTATTTTTAAGCGAATACTGAGGAAATAAGATGCTTACTCCCAAGGAACTATTGAGATTTAATATTGCTGAAAGTGGACATCATTTAAAAACAATGCCCCCCCCCCCCCCCCCCACACACACACACACACACAACAACTGCATGAGAGGGCATTGACATGGTTTGACAATGTGGTGAGAATAAGGAAGCATATGGCCATCATAGCCCTCTATCCCCCAACAACAACAAAAAATTAATTAAATGTCCATTATGTTCGGAAAAACAAAAGAATTTGAATTTTTGTGTTTAGATACCGAACACTTCCACGTATTTTTTCTCTCTCTCTCTCTCTCTCTCTCTCTCCTCTTCTCTCGTCTCTTCTCTCTCTCTCTCTCTCTCATCAGAGCCCTCTATCCCCAAGAGAAAAACAAAAATGTCCATTATGTTTGGAACAATAGAATTTGAATTTTTTTGTCAGTTACCGAAGACTTCCACGATATTCTCTCTCTCTCTCTCTCTCTCTCTCTCTCTCTCTCTCTCTCTCTCTCTCTCTCTCTCTCTCTCCTGCTGTTACTGTTCCTATCAACTGCATACTGCTATAATTGCCCAGAAGTATACCATAACATTTCGTGATACCAATAAACGTCTAATTGTCTCTGATGTACACCAGTAAATTGCTTTGTTCATATCGCACATAAAGAATTGTGTCGTTTAAATCCGAGAAAAAAAGGTTTATAATTGCGGAGAATATCATTGAAATAACTCAAATTTTCTGGCGCAGCAGGTAATACTGTTTTCCGAACAGCAGACTTGGACAAAAATATTCGAAAACCCATGTGTTTGAAGTCGTAGAAGAGTGTTTTCATTTCACGGTAACTGGCTCTTGCTTAAATAAAACCAAAAAAACTTCTTTAAAGCAAAACCTTTCCCCGATGATTAGTCCATTCTCTAAGAAGAATGTGTCTCCCCGATTCGTATTTCGCTCACTTTTTCTTTGTTTACAAATTTCCAACACAGCAAAAAAAAGGAGGAAGATAGGGAGGGGAGATTTACTCAGCTTCGAGCTCAGTGATTAAGTTTTTTTTTTTTTTTTTTTTTTAGTTTTCTCCGAAGGAAGGATGGCAATTGTGCATTTGTTTATTCTAGTGCAAAAAAAAAAAAAAAAAAAAAACTTCAGTCATCTATATTTTGTGATTATTATGATACACTTTTTAGGAATTAGTTAACAATGACTCAGTTTACTATATTTTACAATTACCCTATTAGTTTTACCTATTATCAAATTCTAATCTCTTACAACCAGTCCCAAGTTATAATAGAAAGTTCATCATCGTACGTATTACTTGCTCAACGGTTGTTTTGATGACTCCAGTTAGCTATGAAACAAATGAAACAACTCCAGGACATTACATGTCCTCAGTTATTAAGAGAAAATGAATTAGCTAACAACACATCAAAACTAAATCTATCTGTGTTCGTTAATGCTCCATTTACTGTCCCTTATACCCAGGTTTTTACTGTATTGACTGTCATTTGTATCCAGGTGGTATTACTGATCTACTGTGCAAAGAAGGAAGAATTACAACGATCTGACGATGAGAGAGAGAGAGAGAGAGAGAGAGAGAGAGAGAGAGAGAGAGAGAGAGAGAGCGTGGGTAGTGGAAGTGACATGTAGACTAAGATCCGATTCGATTAAATATTTCATAGCATTCACTCTTCGCCTCCTAGGGCGTTTCATGTGGGTCTTGTGGGAGGCGAATATTGCATTGCCGAAGATATGAAATCCACAACTTAACTTTCCTTCCAATGGTCGCGCTCTGTTCTGGGTCTCCTGTAAAAATAAACAAATAAATAATGAATTAATGAATTTATGGATTTCTGTCAATATTTTTCTCGAGTTTCTCGATGGTTATATATCAACACGTCCATGAGACAATCTATTTTGATTGTTCTTGATTCCGTTTTTACTGTTTTGAGGAAAGATATCGTATATTGAATTACATAAAGTGACTATATTATCATTGACTGATAGAATCTTTGCCTTTACTAAATACTTGGGTTTATATAAATTATAATAAACACCAGTTTTGAAACTGGACGCAGTTAAGCCCAACAACTTTATATCTTCTTTTCTTTTGAGATTTTCAAAGTTGTTTTCTAATTAAGGCGTCCAGCGCTAAAACCCACATTCACCACATTTTAAAAAATAGAGAAAAAAGGCCTTTAAATTTGAAAAGTTAAAAAGGCCATAACTCTTATTTTTCAAGATATTTTCTTCAGGTTTGAATTTTTGGAATGTTTAGGACCCCAAAAATATAATGATATATATGAAAAAATATAGACTATGCACAATTTGATTGAGTGATTGATTGTATGATTGATTGTAAAATTGATGAGCAAAATTAAAGCTGAAGTTTACAAAAGTACAGATTATATGATGCAAAATTGAACCATATTCTCATCATCAAAATATAAACTCACTTACACCATTCGGAAGAGGAAACGAAGGGGATTCCAGATATACGATAAAATGCATTTCTCAAATTTGTGGCGAGTTTGGGTTTTAGCACTGGACGCCTCAATTTCTGTTCTTTACTAATAACTTATAACATATTTCATAATTATATATACGGCTGGATTCCAGACTTCAATTTGATATACTACTGAATCCCGCAGGGGGTTAGCGCCATCAGTGCACCTCACGCGGTGCACTGTAGGCATTACTTAAGTTCTTTACATCGTCCCTGCGGCCTCTAGCTGCAACACCTTCACTCCTTTTACTGTACCTTTTACTCTCAATTTTCCTTTCACCCACTGAATGCCCTCATAGGTTCCAGCGCTTGGCATCAGGCCGAAATCTCATATTCGAACATACAACTTAAAGGATATAATGCCATTAACTTAAAAATGGTAAATCGAGTTATATGTAGAATTGATCACTCAGTCAGGTACCTGGCTCCTATTTGACTATGGTGGGTCGTAACAAGCAGGACAGAAGAGGTCTCTAATCATGCAAGTGAATACAAAATTGCAATATGTGCAACTGTCTTCCAATGCATTGATGTTGCGAGCAATGCAAAATTCGCCAAATGAAAAGGCTTCCATCTCTCTGAATCCTCTCATGGGCTTTTTTTATTTCCTGTCGGAGTTGCTAAAATTTTCTTTTTTTCTACTTAAAAATCATTGTCACTCATTTCCCTTGAAATGATTATTTTTTATCCTTTCCTCAAAGTTCCTCTTCGTATTGTCAGTTAATTTTTATTTAATATAGTTCCTTGTTAACTTTTTTCTCCAATTGTTTTGACATAACATTTCATCAGCTTTATTTTTTTTTCAACAGATGGCATTCAGTCATATTTTCTTTCAGATCTAAAAAAAATCTTTCTTCCAAACTGTTTTGTTTTACATAGCATTTCATCATCCTTGTTATTTCCCCAACACAAGACATTCAGTCATAGTTTCTTTGATATCTACAAAAAAAAAAATAAATAAAAAATAAATTGTAAACTCCACTTCTAAAATTTTCCATCGAATATACACCTGCGATTTTTCACTTAAAATCATTCAGGTTCCCTTTTCCCTATCCGCACCGAGCGAATTTATTGCCGGATATTTCAGTGCAATACCTTTCTCCTCTCCACTTGCTGAACAAGCTTTGATGAATTCAAATCTAT
>NC_061093.1:70863006-70883006 GCF_015104395.2 Macrobrachium nipponense
TGCACACTATTTTCCTTTTATATATGAAATATAACTTTATTATAAAAAATTTATTTCCTCCTGTAATTTCCTATCACCACCAACAAACTTTTTATCTTTTCATTTTTTTTTTTACATCTGTTGGAAGTATAGTTAATAGTGACATTAATGAAAATATTTTGATTAGTTTTTTTTTTCCAAAAACTAAATAGCTTTCCTTCTACAGGTAACAGCGTCATAATTGGAAATGACAAAACAGTGAAAAATGAGACGAGCCATCAACCATTTTGTTATCGAACGACGCTGATTTCGGGAAAAGTATTACATCTCTTTATTCTTGATGGCGGATACTGGAACTGACAACATTTTGAGGGCAACAATTGTTACTGTCGTCTATTAGTCCCCGACCTTTGCACATGATGTATGTCATTCCAGTAACATGTGAATTATACTTATTGAAAATTAACCTTATTCTATTACAGATATTGATCATGTTACTATTATGTTTTCTCTATGTCTTTTAAGAATAAATTAAACAATAAAACGCGTCCTAATGAGAACTCTCTGACAATACTATAATGTACAGTATACAAAATTCCACGTAAGTGGTGTGATTATGGTCTTTCATTCTACAATTATCATATTAAATGCTTCAAATTATTTGGATTCTTGAAAATTTCCAGTAACTGAGATATCATCAAGTCAAGAGATCAAGATACCCAGGAGTACACAGTTCAGAGAGCAATACGTTCTCTCAACGCCACCACACTTATAAATCTTTGCTGTCTGCGGTTTTTGCAATTTATGCAGGCCAGGCTTATTGCACCTCCGTGGCAATTGCTTGCGTCTTCATTCTTTCCTCATATTAACGATGCCTGACTTCCCTTTCTTTTTTATATTTTTTTTATCACGAGCGCTGGTTCAAAAGATGAAATGATTGTATTGTCTCTGAGCAAGTTTGCTGTCTGCGGTTTTAGCATATTATGCCAGACAGACTTGTTGCATCTTCGTGGCAATTGCATTCGTCTTCATTATTTCCTCATATTAATCACACCCGACTTCCCATCATTTTTTTATTTTTCTATCCCGAGCTTTGGTTCAAAAGACGAAATGATTCTCTCTCCGCCAGAGCCAGTCGTAATATAACAACAACCAGATGAACGTTATTTTTTCTGTCTCACTCATTTCACAACACCCACAAATTATCCTCCCTTCTTCGTCAGGTGCTTTGTTCCTCTGCCACCCCTCTTTCGATCGTGATTGATTTTGACTGGTTTATTGAGGTTACCTTCGATTTATGCTAGGATCTCTCTACGCACATATTTCATGCCACTTACGAGTTCCTTGTTTCTGTTTTTGTCTAATTTTTCTTTTCCATAATTCTCTTCAGTCAGAGCGAGGGAGTCGTAACTGAGAGTCGTAACTTTCATCATGGCATTGGTTTAATAGCTGAGATACGACAGACTCTTTTGTGTGTATGGACTGCATGGTCACAGTTTCTTTGGTTATTTTAATGATATATTTTTTCAAACAGAATAGTAGTGCCTTAATTGTATCTATTCTCGTGGAACAAAACTTTGATCATGTAAATGTGGTCTTTCAATATCATAATTGCGCAGGCTGTATCTTTTATACATACCTATAAAACAAAATTCCACTGAAATATTTCTGGATATAGAATTATGTGCCATGCACAACTTCGAGGAACACTGAAATTTTTTTTTTCTCTCTTTTAAATACTCGGAACCCTTCAAGGGAGGTTTCATTCAACTGTATCTAGATCAGTCATTCCTATCTATTCCATTTTCAGCTACACATGATTCGATTAAAATCAAGATATACCTTTGTTTCACAAGTAGATGATTTGATAGGTGTAGAATCACGGATAATTACTTAATCGCTGTTTATTTTATTTAGAAAAGAAAAAAGCAAAGTTGAAAACTATATTAAAAAAATATTAACAATGTTGCTACATATACATAGAACCTACTAGTCACATTTTACCAGGTACGTTTGCAGTTGTAATAACCACAATGACCTCTTAACTTCTTGGTTTCTTCATTCTTTCTGAATACGCTTATCACCACAAAGACGAAGTTCTAAGACGTTGAAACACATCTTAAACATTTTTTTATCGCATTGTTTGTCTTCTGAATGTTTTTGCTTCGTTAGTTTTTAAAGCTCTGACATTTTCCATATTGAGGATATGTGATCAGTGGCTCTTAAGTCTTCGATTTTGGTGATCAAAGCCAATTTGCACTTACTGATAGCAGCACACTCACGCTTTGTCACTACTTAAAGCTTGTGAAGTGTACTTTATAGAATAAAATAACCCCTAAGCAATATATTGAAAGATACCCTTAATATGTAAAGTCATGATTTCCTTTCTCTCTCTCTCTCTCTCTCTCTCTCTCTCTCTCTCTCTCTCTCTCTCTCTCTCAATATATTATTCCATATAAATTGTTACTATAATATTGATATAAATAACTTGAAAGAAAATAAGCGACGGAATAAATAGAATATTCAGATTAAGACAAAAGACAACGGCTGTTGTCAATATAGGGTTAATAGAGCTTATGAGTAATATTAGTTTTAAAACACGGCAAGAATTGCATATAACTGACTCATACACTCAACTATTGACGTTCGGTTATGGGAAACTTAAGTTATAAGAGAACATTCCATGGAATCCTCCCTTCTCGAATCCTACGAATTCTTCAGAAAATTTTATCCTGGCTCCTTCTATCCTTGGGGAAGAAAACCTATTTAACTTTTGTGATGAGGGTTTACAAAGATTATAACTGCTAATGAATGCTTAGGCAATGCGCCCACGAGGTAACAAGATTTCCAGACGACGTTGCTTCACTGGAATTAAGCTTAAGAGGCTGATTTTCACGGTTCATCAGACCCAGACTCTTGCCAAATAATCATCTGCTTTTCCAGCTAGCAGTCTTAGACTGGATTCTGGCTAATTTCTTCCTGTGGTCTGAGTATTATTTATCAGCATATTATGACGTGCTTTGAGAACGAAAGACAGGATTAACAAACGTACGGAGACGTACCTTTTCAACAATCCCGTGTGATTTTTCCATCACTCAGGTACGTAAAGGTATAGTTGCTGGAGGTTGGTAGTTGGTAGTAGCTTCTCAAGCTCAGTGGCGATCACGTTCCCCTTCATATGCTAACACGTGTAGTGTCCTACCCACCCATATATATATATATATATATATATATATATATATATATATATATATATATAATATATATATATATATATATATATATATATATATATATATATATATATATATATACATATATATATATATATATATATATATATATATATATATATATATATATATATATATATATATATATATGTAGTATGTATTTATGTATGTATGTATGTATGTACACACACACACACACACACATATATATATATATATATATATATATATATATATAATATATATATATATATAATATATATATATATATATATATATATATATATATATATATATTACTATGAGACGTGAATATGGTACTAGATCAAGACACATATATGATGATTACTTTACTGCAGTGGGCTTTTAATAGTTTTGATTTTCGTACTGCTTTGAAGTGTTTAACATAAGTCATTTCTCAAATCTCTTGCTTTAAAATGGCTCTTAGAAATGTCGATTAACTATTTTTATAATCAGCCATACCTCTGTACGACTTGCAAAGTTTCAAAAGTTTAAGTTTAGAATATTACAGGAAACTAGCTGTGTGGTATCAAATTTGGAAGATTCTCTCAGGATATTATTCTGTACTAGTCCACAGTTTAGGTTCACTTACACCTACACGCCTACCACACACACGTCTCTATATATATATATAATATATATATATATATTATATATATGTGTGTGTGTGTGTGTGTGTGTGTGTGTGTGTGTGTGTGTGTGTGCGTGCGTGTGTGTGTGTGTGTGTGTATGTGTGTGTATACCAGGGACGCTACAGCCTGGAATAGGCTTATCACAAGATTAACTTCTATTATACTCTGTGGGATTTTGGAGGGACAGTTGAGATTGCCAATATACAATTCGAATTGTCTGTTCTGCATACAAATAAACCTGGGAATTTGTTGGTATAGCTTGTCCTTCTTCCTTCATTGTAACTTACCTACCCACTGCAGCTCGTATCCGATTCCTAGGGCCTTATTAATGTTTGTTAGTTGTGATTTTTGTGATGTAGTCACCAGGTCTGTACTTGTAGCCCGTTAGATAGTTAGGTTTCCTGTCAACATCACCCATCCACTGACTAACCTCATCAAGATAATGATGATGTACAGTCCACTCATATAAGTTCATGATGTCCGGTGTGTTTTGAGAAAGATTTCCATTTCACCCCTTTCTGGATGAAAGGAGGTGTATGGGAGTGCAAAACTGGCTCTGCTGTAGAAAGTTTCGGTCTTACGTCACTATACAGATCCGTTGTCCAGAAAGGGTTGGATAGAATTCAGCTTTATGCCCGGAGACATCCATGAACTTATATGAGTGACTATACATATGACATGAATGTTACTTACCTTCCCATGACTATCTCAGCTGAGCAATTCAGTTATCATTTGATTTCCTCCACTGTAGGGTAGCTTCAATCTTATTTTCTCTTTCTCCTATCTAAGAGCTGCATAAACTGCTGATCTATTGAGATAATGGAGTAAATCCAAAAAGATTTTCACCAAAGACCTTGTCACTATCATTCGACCACCTATCTTCTACATCCACAATCACTCTGGTAGACTGTATATACCTACCAACAGGAAACACCCTGCTTATCTGTCATAATCAAATTTCAAATAATTGAATTGCTTTACAATCCCCCCTAGAACTTTTTCTGTGGTCTTAGCGAGTAAATTATTGAAGGAAATTTCTGGTATCAATATAAAGAAAATTGTCAAAATTTTACTGTAGCTGATAAGCAAAGATCTGAATAGAAAATGCATGTGTCTATATCGCCCAATACAACTTGTGCAATCTGTTTCCTGAGGATCTGTCCCAACAACTTTCCTGATGACAACGATTTGAACAGAAAAACTTGTGCGATCATAATCATACTCAAATGCAGAATACCCCAAGGGGGCCCATCTAGAAACATCTGTGAACATCAAATTCTGCTTTCAGGAACTTTGATCCAAAAATTATCATCTGGGGATACTCAACTAACGAATGAATCTCATTAGGCATTTTTAAAGCATAATTACTCTTAAAGTAAGTTTACGCTAGGCTTTACCCACGCTGCATGCGTAAGACTCATCACCAACTCCCACAAATTCATGTTATCCCCGCCTAATGGAGTGCTCATTAGAGTGAGTTAGTGGCGTAGCGTGACTCTTGATGAGCAGTCGTCCAGTAGGGGGTATTAACAAGAATGTGGGAGGATTTGGTGACGAGTCTTACGCATGCAGCGTGGCGTGGGGTGAAGCCTAGTGTAAACTCACCCTTAGACATCCACCTACGCAAAGTGGATCATTCTTCCAACAAAAAGAGGACCTTCTCACATTTTTAAAGATTTAGGACACTGAAAGTTAATCGATTGTCCCTAGCTAACTTCAGCAGTTTCGTTGATTACCTCTCGGCACGTAAATCTGCAAGACAAGTAAGAAATTGCGATCGAAATAATATTGGCGACGCCTCATTCGGTTAAACAAGGGAGATGGTTGATCTCGGAAATGTCTGTAGCAATACAGTTCATTTTAACTTTTACTCGTAAAGCTTATCATCTACAGTGTATCCCCACACGCATTTATTTTCTGCTATGTTGTGTATGTAGAAGTAGGGCATTAATAGTTCCAAATTCCGACAACATAATGTTTCTGTTTGCTAAAGTAAATTTCGTTCTCTAATTTCTTCGTCATAAAAGGGAACAGATACTGAATAGCTTAAAATTGCTCGCTTATTTATTTCTTCGGCAAACTTAAAGAACGGGGACAAATGTTTAATAGATTTACATGAAAATAAAAATGAATACAGAAACACATGAAGAAATTTTGCGCAGTTTCCCATCCCCAAGATCATAATTCCCATTCATAACAAGCAACAAAAAAAGAAAAAATTTACTCGCTAATGGCGCCATTACGACTGTTTATGCTCTTCCCGGCAGCATCATTTATCTTCGTCGAGATCTCCGGGGTGGAAAGGAAACAGGACACCACCACCCATCAGAAAACCCCAAGTTCCCCGAAAAGGTTTAAATGTCTTAATCTTAAGTGGCATTAAGAGGGACCCAGCTTCAAAACAACGACACAACTCCAGAACGCAGTGCTGCCGTTTTCAGTTATTCTCTTTTAACGCGGACATTTATTCCCCAGAATGAGGCTAATATCTGAAATATTTTCCACATCTTGAAGAATTTTATATATATATAGAAGGCCATTTTACTTTTGTGTCATTGGTAGCCGCATTTTTTACTAAATAGATATCAAAAATGGGAAGTGTCTTAGTCAACAGAAATAGAACGCAAAGTTATTGTCTGGTTATGAAAGTATTATCACGATTACAGGATTATTGGAAACAACAGAAGTATTTGGGAGTTTCTCGCATTCTTAAAATAGGTGCACCATTATTATTATTATTATTAATTATTATTATTATTATTATTATTATTATTATTATTATTATTATTATTATTATTATTGAGAACGGAAAGAGGAAAGGATGATAATTATTTTCCTTCTTAAAGCAGTGTGTATTGTTAAGTATCACGGGACCATTTATTTTACACATGAACCAGAGAACGAAATACGGCAGTAAGGATTCTAACAAAAGACAAGGAGCCATTGCTTAGTCCCGACCTTATCTTGGAAAAACTTGGCGCTGCTGTGTTTTTAAAGAATAAATTCTTTAAAGAACGATTGTGATTATATGCATTCGAAGAAGTCAAGTTTATTTTTTGGGTTGTTATGAATTTCATTTTAGTTTTGTTAGGTCTCTATTCAAGTATGTAATGCAATGTATTAATTACCACACAAATGCCATTATTCTCCTTGCATTTTAATACATTTAATATATTCATTGATTTCTTAACTTATCCCTTTTTCCCTTTTTGATAAGTGTGGAACTCCTTTTCTTTCTGTATTCATCTTTACCTGATAAGCACCATATTCTTTGGGAAACTTGTATCTCAGTCTCTATTCAGGGATGTAATGCATTGTATTAATTACTACAAAAATAAAGCTATTCTCCTTCCCGCATTACAATACCTTTTTATATATTCATTAATTTATTAACTTATCTTTTTAATAAGTGAACTCTCTTCTTTCTTTTATTTCCCTTTACCTTGTCGTACTTCTTAATAAGCACTATATCCTTTGGAAGCTTGAATTTCAAGTCAATGGCCCATTTCGGCTTACTTCATTTGAATAGGGTTCGTCTACTGAATAACAATAATAATAATAATAATAATAATAATAATAATAATAATAATAATAATAATAATAATAATAATAATAATAAATAGCAAAACTCAGCAATATGGAAAGAAATGAAGGATTAAACGACAATGACGTAAATGGAACCTCTGGCAACAGAGGAGCTTCGTCCGGCAACCAGGTATTCAACCCAATTGAAGGGGAAGACGGTCAGGTACTTGGAGGTCGTCATCCAGCAACTGATCAACACAACGACAATAATCAACAGCCTGAGATTGGAGCTACAGAGGCAAAAAGGAAAGAAATGGACAAGAGAAGAAAATAAGGAAATATGGAGATGCTACCAATCAGAAGCAAACCCCGACGGAAGAGATGGATATAGAAGAAGATTGGTCAACATCTGGAATGAGAGATAGAATAACACCCCCCAAACAGAGCAGAGGCTGGCAGACCAAGTAAGGAACATAAAGAAAAAGAACTGGCTCTCCCCAACAGAAAGAGAAGAACTGGAAAGGGAAATGTCAACACGACAACGAATTACACGAAGACGAACTGAGAGACGATTGCCACAGAAGACGACAGGGAGGATGAGGTATCAAACACGACACACGAAGAAACACCGACGAAGAAAACAGAGAGGACGGAATGGGTAGAAAAGATTAGACAATGGATGGAGCCAGATACAGAGAGAACAAAGATCCCCTCCATGAAAGCCTACAACACAAGAAATTAAGGAGAAAACAAGTGAGGTCAATGAAAGTAATGTGTATAATACACACCACCAGTATCACAGAAACAAATAACTTGACATATGCATTAGCAAGATTAGTAGCAGAACTGATGGAATTCGAAACACCAACACCACCAGCACAACCAACCCAACAGAAACCAAAACAGCAACCTCCTTGGAAAAGGCGCCTGGAAAAGCAAATCATGGTGATGAGATCTGACTTGGAGTAAACTGAAAGAGATGGCAGAAAAAAGGCTAAGAAGCAAGAAACAAGGGAGGAACTCAACGAGAAATACAAAGTACAAGAGAGGGGATTAAACAACAATAGAAGATGTAAAACAGAGGCTTAAGGCAAAGCACATAAGATCCAACGGTACATGAACAGGAATCAAGGGATACCAACGGAACAAACTATTCGGAACCAACCAGAAAAGACTATCAGCCAACTAAGAGGGGAAGACAACCACCCAGAAATTCCTGAAAGCCGATCCAAGTAAGAGACTCTGGGAAAACATATGGAGCAATCCGGTATCACACAACAAAACATGCAACATGGCTCCAGGAAGTCAAGGAAGAAGAAACAGGGAGAATAAAACAAAGATTCACAGAGATCACGACAGACACAGTCAGACACAAACTAAAGAAAATGCCAAACTGGAAAGCCCCAGGTCCCGATGAAGTCCATGGATACTGGCTCAAAAACTTCCAAGGCCCTACACCCACGAATAGCAGAACAACTCCAGCATTGTATCTCAAATCACCAAGCACCTAAAAATGGATGACCACAGGAAGAACTCCTTAGTACAAAAAGACAAGAGTAAGGGATATATAGCCAGTAACTACAGGCCTATCACCTGCCTACCAATAATGTGGAAGTTACTAACAGGTATCATCCGTGGAAAGGCTATACAACTACCTAGAGGAGACAAACACCATCCCCCACCAACAGAAAGGCTGCAGAAGGAAGTGTAGGGGCACAAAAGACCAGCTCCTGATAGACAAAATGGTAATGAAGAACAGTAGGAGTAAGGGAAAACCAACCATAATGCATGGCATGGATAGACTATAAGAAAGCCTTCGACATGATACCACACACATGGCTAATAGAATGCCTGAAAATATTATGGGGCAGAGTGGAAAATACCATCAGCTTCCTCAGAAATACAATGTGCAACTGGAATACAATACTTACAAGCTCTGGAATAACACTAGCAGAGGTTTGTAAATATCAGGAGAGGGACTCTTCCAGGGCGACTCACTGGTCCCCACTACTCTTCGTAGTAGCCATGATTCCCATGACAAAGTACTACAGAAGATGGATGCCGGGTACCAACTCAAGAAAAGAGGCAACAGAATCAACCATCTGATGTTCATGGACGACATCAAGCTGTATGGTAAGAGCATCAAGGAAATAGATACCCTATCCAGACTGTAAGGATTGATATCTGGGGACATCAGGATGGAGTTTTGGAATAGAAAAATGCGCCTTAGTCAAAACATACAAAAAAGGCAAAGTAACGAGAACTGAAGGGATAAACGCTACAAGATGGGAGCAACATCAAAAACACATAGATGAGACAGGATACAAATACCTGGGAATAATGGAAGGAGGAGATATAAAACACCAAGAGATGAAGGACACGATCAGGAAAGAATATATGCAGAGACTCAAGGCGATACTCAAGTCAAAACTCAACACCAGAAATATGATAAAAGCCATAAACACATGGGCAGTGCCAGTAATCAGATACAGCGCAGGAATAGTGGAATGGACGAAGGCAGAACTCCGCAAGCATAGATCAGAAAACCAGGAAACATATGACAATACACAAAGCACTACACCCAAGAGCAAATACGGACAGATATACATAATACGAAAGGAAGGAGGGAGAGGGACTACTAAGTATAGAGGACTGCGTCAACATTGAAAACAGAGCACGGGGGCAATATCTGAAAACCAGTGAAGACGAGTGGCTAAAGAGTGCATGGGAAGAAGGACTAATAAAAGCAGACGAAGACCCAGAAATATACAGAGACAGGAGAAAGACAGAAAGAACAGAGGACTGGCACAACAAACCAATGCATGACAATACATGAGACAGACTAAAGAACTAGCCAGCGATGACAATTGGCAATGGCTACAGAGGGGAGAGCTAAAGAAGGAAACTGAAGGAATGATAACAGCGGCACAAGATCAGGCCCTAAGAACCGAATATGTTCAAGTACGATAGACGGAAATAACATCTCTCCATATGTAGGAAGTGCAAATACGAAAACGTGATAAACCATAAACCACATAGAAGTGAATGCCCGTCACTTGCACAGAACCAGTACAAAAAGAGGCATGATTCAGTAGCAAAAAAAAGCCCTCCACTGGAGCCTGTGCAAGAAACATCAGCTACCTTGCAGTAATAAGTGGTACGAGCACCAACCTGAAGGAGTGATAGAAAACGATCAGGCAAAGATCCTCTGGGACTATGGTATCAGAACGGATAGGGTGATACGTGCAAAACAGACCAGACTGACGTTGATTGACAAGGTCAAGAAGAAAGTATCACTCATTGATGTCGCAATACCATGGGACACCAGAGTTTAAAGAGAGAGAGACAAATTGATTAAGAAAAATGGATAAGTATCAAGATCTGAAAATAGAAATAAGAAGGATATGGGATATGCCAGTGGAAATCGTACCCATAATCATAGGAGCACTAGGCACGATCCCAAGATCCCTGAAAAGGAATCTGTAAAAACTAGAGGCTGAAGTAGCTCCAGGGACTCATGCAGAAGAGTGTGATCCTAGAAACGGCACACATAGTAAGAAGAGTGATGACTCCTAAGGAGGCAGGATGCAACCCGGAACCCCACACTATAAATACCACCTAGTCGAATTGGAGGACTGTGATAGAGCAAAAAAAAAAAAAAAAAAAAATAATAATAATAATAATAATGCATCTAGGTTATATATACTTCATTATTTTGGCTTCTCTCTTTTACTAACTTTTCAACTTATTTTATTAATTTTTTTTATTTTGTGTTTAGGCTTTACCTGCATCTCAGTACAAACGGAGTCCGCAAGATATGATAACGGCACACTGCTAGCGCCACAGCTCTCGTCGAAGCGCGAAAAGTTATGTATATATATATATATATATATATATATATATATATATATATATATATATATATATATATATATATATATATATATATTATATATATATATATACACCTACCTGAAAAAGACCCTGAACGCAAAAGGCGTAAAAGCCACCAGCCAACGAGTTTTTCCGAGTTAGCATAAATGAGAGCACTGAAGAGAATAACGAATAGAAGGAAAATACGCAAACGGACGCGGATATTGGATGAGGTCGTTAACTCTGCCCCGTGCAATACTGGATACATTACTGTACGTATTTCACTATATAGGTCAGCGGGGCAAACTGGGTGGGGCGAGGTAGGTAGGGGATCGGGAGGGTAGGAGAGACATGACAGAGACCACCCTCCTTCAGTAACCTGTTTGTCCGCCCCGTGTGATGTAACGTAGGTAGGGGATCAGGGGGTGTGACGGAGACATAACGGGCAGCGTCGGATTCCAGCGCAGCATATTATGTGTCATCAAGCTCGTGATGATATCAACTCGCAATGATGCTATATATTACTATTTTATCATTTATTCGAGATTTATTCAGAAAATACATGAACTGACTTAGGAACAGTCAGAAGTTCCCTGAAGGACTGAATCATAAGAGCACGATTACCAATGTCAGAGTTCCTCGTTGGACGAGTGGTTTTCGCGCTCGCCTACCAATCCGGTGGTCCGAAGTTCGATTCTCGGCTCGGTCAACTTGGAATCGGAGGAATTTATATCTGGGATAGAAATTCCATTTTCCTCGATACAATGTGGTTCGGATTCCACAATAAACTGTAGCTACCCGTTGCTAGTAACCAATTGGTTCCTAGCCACGTAAGAATATCTAATCCTTCGGGCCAGCCCTAGAGAGTTTGTTAATCAGCTCAGTAGTCTGGTAAAACTAAGGTATACTTAACTTTACAAATGGCAGAATGGGACGTTAACGCTAGCTCTCTGTCTGCCTGTTAGTCTGTCTCTCTTTGATATTGCAGCATCCACTCTGATAAATGATCAGAGGAACCCCAATGCCTTGTGTAGGTTTCAAGAGAATCTTGGTTGACGAAAGTCTCTCAAAAGAACTCCTCCTTCGAGAGGATGGATCTACATCAAAGAGATAACGCTGGAATTGAGCCGATTAATAATATTAAATGATGTCGTGATGATAGAAAGGAGTCTCCGTGTCCTTAATTCTCAAGCAGATGTTCCTAACTGTTTATCAATCTAATATTTAAAACAGAAAATAAGACTGCTAAGGAAGAGTTCTTCGTGACATTTATGTGTCAAGTCAATGTAAAAGAAGAAAAAAAGGGTGAGTCTATATTTAGATGCCGGTTATCCTCACCATCAAGTAAAAATGAAAATGAACGAAATCTTCCTTCTGTCCCAAGTATCAACAACACACTTCAAGGGAGAATACACTCGAATTACTTCCATTCTGAAGAATATATATTTCAAAAAAAATTTTACACTCAACAGGTTCACTGGAGCTCACCACACATTAAGCGCCAGACTTTTTCATCTTCTGTTGCAATACAATGACACGTGTGTGGACTGTTTTTCTCTCGAGAATGTAACTCTCTCTCTCTCTCTCTCTCTTCTCTCTCTCTCTCTCTCTCTCTCTCTCTCTCTCTCTCTCTCTCTCTCTCTCTCTCTTCCTTTTTACTATCCCGTCATTAATTACTGGAGACGTTCTCACACTAATCAACCTTACAGGAAAAATGCTAGTTGGGTAAAAAAAAAAAAAAAAAAAAATTTTTTGACGTTTTCAAGTGTCAGATTTCGTTTAATTCATTCACATCTTTCTATCACGTTTCCTCGACATTGGCTAGGCTGCGCCTCTAATCAGTAGTAAAAATCTGAGAAGAAACTCGTCTCCCGAGCCACTATATCAGCCAGACATTGTTAGCTGAGGTTCGTTAAGAGAAACGCCGTTTTGAGATTTGGGTCTTCACCGAAAGTTTCCGCCGCTGTCGAGATCTGTTTAGCTGAGCTGCTTTGGTCTAGGAAGTTGCCCAGTGACATCCAGCGTCAAAGGATCCAGCCACATCAAGGAAATGATTCTTGGTTTCGACATTGGTGGAATGAAATGGAAAGTGATTGAACCTCCCGTTTATCCTGTATTTTTTTTACATTTGTTTTCTGTGTGTGTGTGTTTTTTTTTCCTTTTTTTTTTCTTCTTTTAAATCTACAAAGCAAAGGAACCGTGAAGTAGAGCTACTTGTATTCATGAAGACGAAACAAATATATCAACACCAGATTTGTTTGTTTTTAAAATAACAAGGCGATCACGGGGTTTTATAAGGACATATGTTATTTTGGTATATCCAAAATAAGATAAACATTAACAGCGAGGAGGCCTCCAAAACAACAACAACAACAACAACAACAACAACAAAAACAATAATAATAATAATAATAATAATAATAATAATAATAATAATAAAAATAATAATAATAATAATAATAATAACGGAAAAAAAGTAAATCCACAGAAGTAAGTCTGTTTGATTTTTTTTATTTATTTATATATATATTTTAAATAACAAAATCAAACAACACACTAGTGTGGATGAACTTTTCCCCATTTTATTGACTCATGTGATTATGAATTTTCTTTAATAATAATAATAATAATAATAATAATAATAATAATAATAAAAATAATAATAATAATAATAATAATAATAATGGGGCAATATCTGAAAACCAGTGAAGACGAGTGGCTCAAGAGTGCATGGGAAAGAAGGACTAATAAAGAGACGAAGACCCAGAAATATACAGACACAGGAGAAAGACAGAAAGAACAGAGGACTGGCACAACAAACCAATGCACGGACAATACATGAGACAGACTAAAGAACTAGCCAGCGATGACAATTGGCAATGGCTACAGAGGGGAGAGCTAAAGATGGACAACTGAAGGAATGATAACAGCGGCACAAGATCAGGCCCTAAGAACCAGATATGTTCAAAGAACGATAGACGGAAATAACATCTCTCCCATATGTAGGAAGTGCAATACGAAAAATGAAACCATAAACCACATAGCAAGTGAATGCCCGGCACTTGCACAGAACCAGTACAAAAAGAGGCATGATTCAGTGGCAAAAGCCCTCCACTGGAGCCTGCAAGAAACATCAGCTACCTTGCAGTAATAAGTGTACGTGCACCAACCTGAAGGAGTGATAGAAAACGATCAGGCAAAGATCCTCTGGGACTATGGTATCAGAACGGATAGGGTGATACGTGCAAACAGAACAGACGTGACGTTGATTGACAAAGTCAAGAAGAAAGTATCACTCATTGATGTCGCAATACCATGGGACAACCAGAGTTGAAGAGAAAGAGAGGGAAAAAAATGGATAAGTATCAAGATCTGAAAATAGAAATAAGAAGGATATTGGATATGCCAGTGGAAATCGTACCTATAATCATAGGAGCACTAGGCACGATCCCAAGATCCCTGAAAAGGAATCTATAAAAACTAGAGGCTGAAGTAGCTCCAGGACTCATGCAGAAGAGTGTGATCCTAGAAACGGCACACATAGTAAGAAAAGTGATGGACTCCTAAGGAGGCAGGATGCAACCCGGAACCCCACACTATAAATACCACCCAGTCTAATTGGAGGACTGTGATAGAGCAAAAAAAAAAAAAAAAAAAAAACGATAATAATAATTAATAATAATATAATAATAATAATAATAATAATAATAATAATAATAATAGCTAAAACTAAATTAAATTCTTTTACTTTTACGAATTTTTCTGGGTCATCACAAATCTTAGGCGACAGTGCATGAAATTTTCTATATGGAAAAAGGTACGATAATTGAAAATGTTTACAAATTAACAATAAGATCATTGTGCTCACAGTTCAAGAGACGAGAGGTCATGGCTCAAGCAGCCTCATATCAGAAGAAATGTGTCGAGAAAATGAAACCTGCTAAAGTGTCCATCATCTCTAAGTGAAAAAATGCGTACAATGTTCTCAACATTGCACCCTGAAATGTTGTACAGCAAGAACAAGCAATTATCAGAACTTCTCTCTCTCTCTCTCTCTTCTCTCTCTCTCTCTCTCTCTCTCTCTCTCTCTATACATATTTTCATGTGTTCATTCATATTACGAGCTGTGATATTAGTATTAATAAGTGGAGTATTTTTTTTCTTGCAGGGGAGGGGGAGGGGACAGGAAATCTACACTAAGACTGTTGTTTTTCTTCAGTAAAAAAAAATATTTGTCCTCCTTGATTATAAAGGAAACTTTTCCACTTGATGATCTTTAAACCAATTAATGTCTCACCTTAAGAAAAGCAGTGCTGTTTCCTCTCTCCTGATGGCAAAACATTTCACCTCCTAACAACATTCCCTTGGAAGTGGTTTGTCTTCATAAACAAACAACATTGTTATTCATTTCCAGTGAACACTTTTTTTCGTAGTCCTCGTAAGAGTTGACATTTGTACATTGCAAAATAAAATTCTGATTTCTCTGAAATGGTTACCGAAGCAATTCTAAGACTTTCTTTCTTTTTGGAATGAATATAATTAAACTGACCTTAGAATAACCTTTTGTTGCAATCTTCTGGAAGTACGTTGTGATATGCATTTGTCGACATTCATTTGCAGGAGAGCATATTATAGCTGTTGTTCTTTGGACAAAGCAAATGATACCCTTCGCGTGCAACCCCGCGTTCTTGGAAGCGAGATGTTTTGACGCAAGAGCATGTTGTAATGAGTTTCGGACGCTCCCTTTTCACTGTAAATCACCGGTGCCATTGTTATCGTGTTTCCTTTGTGAATGGAGAATGAGATTTCGCTTATCCTAACAAAGGAGATGTTCAGTGGTGGCTCCTCTGCTTTTCCCTTTAACCTTCTCTTTGTTTCAGATGAGCTCCATATTCTTTGGAAGCTTCGATTTTGGGTCTGTGGCCACCATGGGGCTTGTTCCATATGAATAGGGTTCACCATCTAAATGATAATAATAATAATAATAATAATAATAATAATAATAATAAAATAATAATAATAATAATAATAATAGTAATAATAATAATACTCAAGTCAAAACTCAACGCCGGAAATATGAAAAAAGCCATAAACACATGAGCAGTGCCAGTAATCAGATACAGCGCAGGAATAGTGGAATGGACGAAGGCAGAACTCCGCAGCATAGATCAGAAAACCAGGAAACATATGACAATACACAAAGCACTACACCCAAGAGCAAATACGGACAGGCTATACATAACACGAAAGGAAGGAGGGAGAGAACTTTCTAAGTATAGAGGACTGCGTCAACATCGAAAACAGAGCACTGGGGCAATATCCGAAAAACCAGTGAAGACGAGTGGCTAAAGAGTGCATGGGAGGAAGGACTTATAGAAAGTAGACGAAGACCCAGAAATATACAGAGACAGGAAAAAGACAGAAAGAACAGAGGACTGGCACAACAAACCAATGCACGGACAATACATGAGACAGGACTAAAGAACTAGCCAGCGATGACAATTGGCAATGGCTACAGAGGGGAGAGCTAAAGAAGGAAACTGAAGGAATGATAACAGCGGCACAAGATCAGGCCCTAAGAACCAGATATGTTCAAAGTACGATAGACGGAAATAACATCTCTCCCATATGTAGGAAGTGCAATACGAAAAATGAAACCATAAACCACATAGCAAGTGAATGCCCGGCACTTGCACAGAACCAGTACAAAAAGAGGCATGATTCAGTAGGCAAAAGCCCTCCACTGGGAAGCCTGTGCAAGAAACATCAGCTACCTTGCAGTAATAAGTGGTACGAGCACCAGCCTGAAGGAGTGATAGAAAACGATCAGGCAAAGATCCTCTAGGGACTATGGGTATCAGAACGGATAGGGTGATACACGTGCAAACAGACCAGACGTGACGTTGATTGACAAAGTCAAGAAGAAAGTATCACTCATTGATGTCGCAATACCATGGGACACCAGAGTTGAAGAGAAAGAGAGGGAAAAAATGGATAAGTATCAAGATCTGAAAATAGAAATAAGAAGGATATGGGATATGCAGTGAAATCGTACCCATAATCATAGGAGCACTAGGCCACGATCCCAAGATCCCTGAAAAGGAATCTAGAAAAACTAGAGGCTGAAGTAGCTCCAGGACTCATGCAGAGAGTGTGATCCTAGAAACGGCACACATAGTAAGAAGAGTGATGGACTCCTAAGGAGGCAGGATGCAACCCGGAACCCCACACTATAAATACCACCCAGTCGAATTGGAGGACTGTGATAGAGCAAAAAAAAAAAAATAAAATAAAAATAATAATAATAATGCTTGTTTTACTCTCAAGGTTTTAGCAGAAGCCCTACTAACCGAGGTGCCCCATACAAAAGCTCTCTCCTCACCAAGGAATTTAAAGAATAATAATAATAATAATAATAATAATCTTACTATAATGGGCGTAATGTCTGTCCGTCCGCCTGTCATTCAATCACGGCCAAAAGGCTGGTCCGATGGGCATGAAACTTGGCAGGGTTATGGTGGAAACCCCTAAGATGGTTTATAATGGGGTTTCATCCTACTTCCCCAACCCCCTCCCCCTAGGAGTGAGAAGGGATTCCCTGAAACGGAGCTGGTTCTGTCAGTGAAACGAGGCTGGTTATGCCTGTAGGCTTAGTTACTTTACGAATTTTCATACATAATTTCTGTATACATAATATTTTCTAAAATAATAATAATAATAATAATAATAATATAATAATAATAATAATAATAATAATACTAATAAATAATAATAATAATAATAATAAAACATTTTTATCACTCCATATAGCAATATGAGATTAATTTTAATAACTGGCATAATTTCAAAACTAACCCCAACAAACTCCATAATATATGTTCAAAAGCAAGATCTCGTAAAAAACATTAAATAATAAGATTAGTGTTATAAGAATAGGACACCGACCACACTCTCCTTTTCTGGTGTTCTGCAGTGGATAAGAAAACAGTTCGTCGGTTCTCAAAACGTTAATTTTTAGCTTGAAATTATGGACGTTCGTGGTGTGCTTTGAATTATACATTATAGATTTCCTTAAACAAAATTTGGCGGCTGCTTTGAGTCTTATGAAAAAACTGATATGACGAGAGGATTTGAAAATTACCATACAGATAATCATTTGCATTGAATTATAACATTCCTTTACTATTACTTTAAAGACTCAGGAAAATCAGATTAAAATACGATTTCTCTCGTGTGTACATATGTGTGTTGTGCGTGTACAAACTTTTTTTAAGAGGATTTCCTCATAGATATTAGTCTTAGGGGTAAGATAACGATTAGCAAATAACGCGTTTATGAGAATTCACCTTAAATTCTATTACAAAATAATTCATGTTGAATTTTTGTTAAGTCTCTGTTTTTGGTCAGCTTCTCTCCTATCTTTCTACCGCATTTTGTTTGATATCTGCTGCGGTATGTTTTTGCAAATCACTACAATAAAAAAAAAATTCTTCTATTGGGGCTAATATAAACCAAGTCATTGCTTGGTGCAATTCTTAAGGAAAAAAGGTTGGTCCTGAGATCTGGATGTTTGTTATGTCTTTGCAAATCCCTACAGTAAAAGAAAAAAAAATTACGAAATTCTCTGCGGTTGATGTTTGTTCAGTTAAACTACTTCTCCTGGAAGCTCCCAGTCATCCAATATCCAATAATCCGGCCAAACATGGAAAACGGGGCTGAGTCTCGATATTTGTAGAATCAAGGAGGAAGTTACTTTCCTTTAGCGTTTTTCTTTGTCAAGGGTCAGTTATCGAGTTTTTTTTTATCGTTTTTATATCATCTTGAAACTTCTATATATTGTTACAGAATAATCATTATAAAAATCATTAGATTTTCTAATTAAAATTTTTCATGAACGTTTAAAGATCTCAACCATGGAAAAGATATGAAGATTTGCTTCCATTGTTTATTCTGCTTCTTGCAAGACATAATGTAGCACTTCGTAAAGATAATGCCGCTGTGTTTACCTGTGCCATCAACAAATTTTTTTCTCAGAAAATTCAACTCTCCTACTTTTATCTTCTCGGTTTTTTATCTTTATCCTGAAATCTTTGAAAGATCTTTCTGAGAATCAATATGCGGAAGATCCTCCTCGGTGAAATTTCATAATTTTCGCGAGGAATAGGACAACGTCCGAACATTTTACGACACTTAATAAGGTATAAGTAATCATAGGTGTTTTCGATTACAGATGAGGAGTTAGTCAGCTATGGTTTTCTGTGCATCAACTTGTGTGCAATATGGATTTACCCACTACCTTTGAAGCGGGCTTCTGTTGTTTTTTCCTTCATGAATATACCACATTTGCTTCTTCATCGTGTAGTGAGGCACTATTGCATTTTTTGGCCCAGTGAGGCTAACCAGTCTTATATTAGTTTCTTTAAGAATATAATTAGTCAAGTTAAAACCCACACTTTATCTAAATCAGCCCCCTTTTGAAGCACGCCTTCAGGTGTATTTTAATTTAATATGTCTTTGCCTGATCTCAAGGCTAAAGGGTGATAACCTGGCGTTGTCCAGGAAGTTACATTTATTTTTAATTAACGAAGATCCTCAAGGTAAAATTCAATTCATTTTAGATTGTGATAAGAAGCTACTTTTCCCGAGATGTTATAAGTGCACAGAAATAAATGGAATCATCTGAAATTTGTCAAGAGAATCAGTAACAGGTAGCATGAGAAATTCAAAAATCTTTAGT
>NC_061093.1:70885506-70888557 GCF_015104395.2 Macrobrachium nipponense
TAGATTAAATATGAATACAAAATTGTAGCTTATACGAAAGATTTTTTTTTATTATTCTAGCAATTAAAACCTTTCTTTCGTGTTTTTATGATAATGATTGTAGTAGTAGTAGTAGTAGTAGTAGTAGTAGTAGTAGTAGTAGTAGTAGTAGTAGTAGTGAATGATAATGAAGTAAAGGCATAATATGTCTTTGACATTATCCGGAAGTTTTTTATTATTCCATAAATTCAAATATTTCTTTCGTGTGTTTATGATAATGATTGTAGTAGTAGTAGTGGGGCATACTATGTCTTTGACATTGTTATTATTTTCTTCTGCAGGTTTTTTTTATTATTACTTTTCTGCTAAACTGTTTTTCTAAAGCTATGCAGCAATATTTATCCTTTAAAAGTTCAAATCATATTATTGATTTATAGATAAAATTGAGTTATAATCATACGAATAATAAAAGAAAAATGAAAGCCCCAGGAATTCTATGGATTTTTATGTCAGACTCAAACTGAAATTTCTTCATTTATTTCCTGCCAAGACTGGATTAGGTAAACCTCATCCTCACGCCCAGAAAACTGAAGAAGACTCGACCTAAAAATTACAGTGTGCACATTTGCATAAATATCCTAAACAAAAATTTTAAATTACTTCTGCGAAGAGAGATTTAATTTCCAGCCAGCCAGAAATTGGGTAAATTTTTTTGCAAGCTCCGATCTCAAGTTTTTATTTCATTATTTTTTTTTTTTTTTTACAATTTAGATTCAAAACAAATAAGCTTTTTTGGATTTTCTCTGATAGTCTCTGTACTTTAGTAATATTATTATTATTATTATATTATTATTATTATTATTATTATTATTATTATTATTATTATTATTATTATTATTATTATTATTATTATTATTATTATCATTATTATTATTTTTTTTTTTGCTCTATCACAGTCCTCCAATTCGACTGGGTGGTATTTATAGTGTGGGGTTCCGGGTTTGCATCCTGCCTCCTTAGGAGTCCATCACTTTTCTTACTATGTGTGCCGTTTCTAGGATCACACTCTTCTGCATGAGGCCCGGAGCTACTTCAGCCTCTAGTTTTTCCAGATTCCTTTTCAGGGATCTTGGGATCGTGCCTAGTGCTCCTATGAGCACTAGGCATTTGTAATCGTCCTCTTACTTCTGATTCAATTCCTTCAGGGAACTTCTGATTTTTTCCCTAAGTCAGTTGGCGTATTTTCTGAATAAATCTCGGATAAATTGATAAAATAATATATTTTTTTTATATATATATAACACCATTGCGAATTATTATCATCATTAGCTTGATGGCACACGATAATGTTTCGCTGGAACCAGACGCTTCCCGTCATGTCTCCCTTAACCCCATGATCCCCCACTTTCGTTACTCCTACCGGGGCTGACAAACAAGTTTGCAGAAGGAGGGTGGCTGGTTCATATATCCCCTACCCTCCCGATCCCCTACCTACCTCGCCCTACCCATTTTGCCCCTATTGGCCTATGCAGTGAAATACGTACAGTAATGCATCCAGTACTGCATGGGGCAGAGCTAAGTACCTCATCCAATAAAGTATCCGAGTTCGTTTGCGTATTTTTCATTTATTCCTTATTCTCTTCAGTGTTCTCATTTACGCTTTCTCGGAAAAACTCGTTGGCTGGTGGCTTTTTTTTACGGTCTTTTGTGTTTCAGGGTCTTTTTTAGGTAGTTTTTGTTTATATATATATATATATATATATATATATATATATATATATATATATATATATATATATTATATATATATATGTGTGTGTGTGTGTATGTGTGTGTATATATATATATATATATATATATATATATATATATATATATATATATATATATATATATATATATAATTTTTCGTGCTTCGACGAGAGCTGTGGCGCCCTAAACGTGTTCAGTTATCATATCTGGCTGACTCCGTAGTACTGAGATGCAGATAAAAGCTAAACACACACAAAAAATTAGATAAAAATAAATGAAAAGTTAGCATAAGAGAGAAGCCAAAAGAATGAAGTATAATATAACCTAGATCCATTATTATTATTATATTATTATTTATTATTATTATTATTATTATTATTATTATTATTATTATTATGATTATTATTATTATTATATTATTATTATTATTCAGAAGATGAACCCTACTATATGAAACAAGCCCAAATGGGCCACTGAATTGAAATTCAAGCTTCCTAAAACCAAAAACACGTGGTTGCTCATTAAAAAGTACGACAAGGTAAAATGGAATACAGAAAGAAGATAGTTCACGTATAAAGAAAATTAGTTGATAAATTAATGAATAAATAAAAATGTATTACAATGCAAGGAGAATAGCATTTGTGTAGTAATTAATACATTGCATTACATACTGAATAGAGACTGAGATACAAGTTCCCAAAGAAAATAATGCTTATTAGGTAAAGGGAAATACAGAAAGAAGAGAGTACACTTATTAAAAAAAAAGAATAAGTTAATAAATCAATGAATATATAGAAATTTATCAAAATGCAAGGAGCATAATAGCATTTGTGTAGTAATTAATTCATTGCATTAAATACTTGATAGAGACCTACAAAGCTAAAATGAAATTCATAACAACCCAAAAAATAAACTCGACTTCTTCGAATGCATATAATCAACAATCGTTCTTTAGAGAATTTATTCATTTAAAAAACAGCAGCGCCAAGTTTTTCCAAGATAAGGTCGGGACTAAGCAAATGCTCCTTGTCTTTGTTAGAATCCTTTTACTGCCGTATTTTTCGTTCTCTGTTTGTTCATGTGTTAAAATTAAAATGGTCCCTTGATTGACTTAACAATGCACACTGGCTTTCAAAGAAGGAAAATTAACTTATTCATCCTTTTCTCTTTCCGTTCTCAATAATAATGATAAATCAATAATAATAATAATAATGATAATTTATATCTGTTAAAAGAATAGCAGAATTAAGCGAGTTGATTTTATATATAAAATCAACTCGCTTAATTCTGCCATTGTTTTCAACAGCATTTGCATAAAAG
>NC_061093.1:70894057-70896557 GCF_015104395.2 Macrobrachium nipponense
ACAAAGGTATATCTTGATTTTAATCGAATCATGTGTAGCTGAAAATGGAATAGATAAGAATGACTGATCTAGATACAGTTGAATGAAACCTCCCTTGAAGGGTTCCGAGTATTTAAAAGAGAGAAAAAAAAAATTTCAGTGTTTCCTAGAAGTTTGTGCATGGGCACATAATTCTATATCCAGAAATATTTCAGTGGAATTTTGTTTTATATGTATTGTATAAAAAAAGATACAGCCTGCGCAATTATGATATTGAAAGACCACATTTACAATGATCAAAGTTTTGTTCCACGAGAATAGATACAATTAAGGCACTACTATTCTGTTCGAAAAAATACATCATTAAAATATCCAAAGAAACTGTGACCATGCAGTCCATACACACAAAAGAGTCTGTCGTATCTCAGCTATTAAACCAATGCCATGATGAAAGTTACGACTCTCAGTTTACGACTCCCTCGCTCTGACTGAAGAGAATTATGGAAAAGAAAAATTAGACAAAAACAGAAACAAGGTAACTCGTAAGTGGCATGAAATATGTGCGTAGAGAGATCCTAGCATAAATCGAGGTAACCTCAATAAACCAGGTCCCAAATCAATCACGATCGAAAGAGGGGTGGCAGAGGAACAAAGCACCTGACGAAGAAGGGAGGGATAATTTGTGGGTGTTGTGAAATGAGTGAGACAGAAAAAATAACGTCATCTGGTTGTTGTTATATTACGACTGGCTCTGGCGGAGAGAGAATCATTTCGTCTTTTGAACCAAAGCTCGGGATAGAAAAATAAAAAAATGATGGGAAGTCGGTGTGATTAATATGAGGAAATAATGAAGACGAATGCAATTGCCACGAAGATGCAACAAGTCTGTCTGGCATAATATGCTAAAACCGCAGACAGCAAACTTGCTCAGAGACAATACAATCATTTCATCTTTTGAACCAGCGCTCGTGATAAAAAAAATATAAAAAAGAAAGGGAAGTCAGGCATCGTTAATATGAGGAAAGAATGAAGACGCAAGCAATTGCCACGGAGGTGCAATAAGCCTGGCCTGCATAAATTGCAAAAACCGCAGACAGCAAAGATTTATAAGTGTGGTGGCGTTGAGAGAACGTATTGCTCTCTGAACTGTGTACTCCTGGGTATTCTTCGATCTCTCTTGACTTGATGATATCTCAGTTACTGGAAATTTTCAAGAATCCAAATAATCTGAAGCATTTAATATGATAATTGTAGAATGAAAGACCATAATCACACCACTTACGTGGAATTTTGTATACTGTACATTATAGTATTGTCAGAGAGTTCTTCATTAGGACGCGTTTTATTGTTTAATTTATTCTTAAAAGACATAGAGAAAACATAATAGTAACATGATCAATATCTGTAATAGAATAAGGTTAATTTTCAATAAGTATAATTCACATGTTACTGGAATGACATACCTCATGCAAAGGTCGGGGACTAATAGACGACAGTAACAATGTTGCCCTCAAAAATGTTGTCAGTTCCAGTATCCGCCATCAAGAATAAAGAGATGTAATACTTTTCCCGAAAAAATCAGCGTCGTTCGATAACTGGTTGATGGCTCGTCTCATTTTTCACTGTTTTGTCATTTCCAATTATGACGCTGTTACCTGTAGAAGGAAAGCTATTAGTTTTTGGAAAAAAAAAACTAAAAATAATCAAAATATTTTCATTAATGTCACTATTAACTATACTTCCAACGGATGTAAAAAAAAAATAAAAAGATAAAAAGTTTGTTGGTGGTGATAGGAAATTACAGGATGAAATAATTTTTTTATAATAAAGTTATATTTCATATATAAAAAGGAAAATAGTGTGCATTTTATCCACTAAGTACAGCCACACTGCTTGTTTACACGTACAATACACTAACATCACACTAATACAGATATATAGTTATACGGACACACACACACACACACACACATATATATATAAATATATATATATATATATATATATATATATATATATATATATATATATATATATATATATATATATATATATATATATATATATATATATATACATGCATCCCAGGTATAATATTTTAAGAAACAATGGCAATATCACACGTCTCCATAGGAGACAGTAGTAATTAATTGTTCATCGTTGCGAAATAATCTTTCATATAACCTGTCCCCTAAATAACAATAGAAGGACGAGAGAGAGAGAGAGAGAGAGAGAGAGAGAGAGAGAGAGAGAGAGAGAGAGAGAGTTGCTTTTATTGCTGAGATGGAGTGGGAGGTAATGACAATGATTGTATTTTCGGTTAGAGATTATTCTCTTACTGAGAGAGAGAGAGAGAGAGAGAGAGAGAGAGAGAGAGAGAGAGAGAGAGAGAGAGAGAGAGAGAGGGAGAGAGAGAGAGAGAGAGAGAGGAAGGAAGGGAGGGAGAGAGCGTTTTCGTTTGATATAAGTACATTATAACAGTGTAATGGAAGTGCTTGCAGGTATTGACTAAAAAGTATCA
>NC_061093.1:70901557-70911557 GCF_015104395.2 Macrobrachium nipponense
AGAAGAGAGAGAGAGAGAGAGAGAGAGAGAGAGAGAGAGAGAGAGAGAGAGAGAAATGCAAGTGCACACTTTTTTCTGCCGTCACTTTCGCGCAAAGAAACGCGGCCGTAAATCTGGGATAACCTTGACTTGAAAAACACGGCCATAGATTTGAATTCATCAAAGCTTGTTCAGCAATTGGAGAGGAGAGAGGTATTGCACTGAAATATCCGGCAATAAATTCGCTCGGTACGGATAGGGAAAAGGGAACCTGAATGATTTTAAGTGAAAAATCGCAGGTTTATATTCGATGGAAAATTTTAGAAGTGGAGTTTACAATTCATTTTTTATTTATTTATTTTTTTGTAGATATCAAAGAAACTATGACTGAATGTCTTGTGATGGGGAAATAACAAGGATGATGAAATGCTATGTCAAAACAGTTTGGAAGAAAGATTTTTTTTAGATCTGAAAGAAAATATGACTGAATGCCATCTGTTGAAAAAAAAATAAAGCTGATGAAATGTTATGTCAAAACAATTGGAGAAAAAAGTTAACAGGACTATATTAAATAAAAATTAATGACAATACGAAGAGGAAACTTTGAGGAAAGGATAAAAAATAATCATTTCAAGGGAAATGAGTGACAATGATTTTTAAGTAGAAAAAAAGAAAATTTTAGCAACTCCGACAGGAAATAAAAAAAGCCCATGAGAGGATTCAGAGAGATGGAAGCCTTTTTCATTTGGCGAATTTTGCATTGCTCGCAACATCAATGCATTGGAAGACAGTTGCAACATATTGCAATTTTGTATTCACTTGCATGATTAGAGACCTCTTCTGTCCTGTTTGTTACGACCCACCATAGTCAAATAGGAGCCAGGTACCTGACTGAGTGATCAATTCTACATATAACTCGATTTACCATTTTTAAGTTAATGGCATTATATCCTTTAAGTTGTATGTTCGAATATGAGATTTCGGCCTGATGCCAAGCGCTGGAACCTATGAGGGCATTCAGTGGTGAAAGGAAAATTGAGAGTAAAGGTACAGTAAAAGGAGTGAAAGGTGTTGCAGCTAGAGGCCGCAGGGAGGATGTAAAGAACTTAAGTAATGCCTACAGTGCACCTCATGAGGTGCACTGATGGCGCTAACCCCCTGCGGGATTCAGTAGTAGGTATATCAAATTGAAGTCTGGAATCCAGCCGTATATATAATTATGAAATATATTATAAGTTATTAATAAAGAACAGAAATTGAGGCGTCCAGTGCTAAAACCCAAACTCGCCACAAATTTGAGAAATGCATTTTATCGTATATCTGGAATCCCCTTCGTTTCCTCTTCCGAATGGTGTAAGTGAGTTTATATTTTGATGATGAGAATATGGTTCAATTTTGCATCATATAATCTGTACTTTGTAAACTTCAGCTTTAATTTTGCTCATCAATTTTACAATCAATCATACAATCAATCAGTCAATCAAATTGTGCATAGTCTATATATTTTCATATATATCATTATATTTTTGGGGTCCTGAACATTCCAAAAATTCAAACCTGAAGAAAATATCTTGAAAAATAAGAGTTATGGCCTTTTTAACTTTTCAAATTTAAAGGCCTTTTTTCTCTATTTTTTAAAATGTGGTGAATGTGGGTTTTAGCGCTGGACGCCTTAATTAGAAAACAACTTTGAAAATCTCAAAAGAAAAGAAGATATAAAGTTGTTGGGCTTAACTGCGTCCAGTTTCAAAATTGGTGTTTATCATAATTTATATAAACTCAAGTATTTAGTAAAGGCAAAGATTCTATCAGTCAATGACAATATAGTCACTTTATGTAATTCAATATACGATATCTTTCCTCAAAACAGTAAAAACGGAATCAAGAACAATCAAAATAGATTGTCTCATGGACGTGTTGATATATAACCATCGAAAAACTCGAGAAAAATATTGACATTTAATTTGACGACATCAATAAATTTTTACAGAAATCCATAAATTCATTAATTCATTATTTATTTGTTTATTTTTACAGGAAACCCAGAACAGAGCGCGACCATTGGAAGGAAAGTTAAGTTGTGGATTTCATATCTTCAGCGATGCCATATTCGCCTCCCACAAGACCCCAAGGAAACGCCCTAGGAGGCGAAGAGTGAATGCTATGAAATATTTAATCGAATCGGATCTTAGTCTACATGTCACTTCCACTACCCACGCTCTCTCTCTCTCTCTCTCTCTCTCTCTCTCTCTCTCTCATCGTCAGATCGTTGTAATTCTTCCTTCTTTGCACAGTAGATCAGTAATACCACCTGGATACAAATGGCAGTCAATACAGTAAAACCTGGGTATAAGGGACAGTAAATGGAGCATTAACGAACACAGATAGATTTAGTTCTGATGTGTTTGTTAGCTAATTCATTTTCTCTTAATAACTGAGGACCATGTAATGTCCTGGAGTTGTTTCATTTGTTTCATAGCTAACTGGAGTTATAAAACAACCGTTGAGCAAGTAATACGTACGATGATGAACTTTCTATTATAACTTGGGACTGGTTGTAAGAGATTAGAATTTGATAATAGGTAAAACTAATAGGGTAATTGTAAAATATAGTAAACTGAGTCATTGTTAACTAATTCCTAAAAAGTGTATCATAATAATCACAAAATATAGATGACTGAAGTTTTTTTTTTTTTTTTTTTTTTTTTTTTTAAACTAGAATAAACAAATGCACAATTACCATCCTTCCTTCGGAGAAAACTAAAAAAAAAAAAAAAAAAAACTTAATCACTGAGCTCGAAGCTGAGTAAATCTCCCCTCCTTATCTCCTTCCTTTTTTTCTGTGGTTGGAAATTTGTAAAAGAAAAAGTGAGAGAAATACGAATCGGGGAGACACATTCTTCTTAGAGAATGGACTAATCATCGGGGAAAGGTTTTGCTTTAAAGAAGTTTTTTTTGTTTTATTTAAGCAAGAGCCAGTTACCGTGAAATGAAAACACTCTTCTACGACTTCAAACACATTGGGTTTTCGAATATTTTTGTCCAAGTCTGCTGTTCGGAAAACAGTATTACCTGCTGCGCCAGAAAATTTGAGTTATTTCAATGATATTCTCCGCAATTATAAACCTTTTTTCTCGGTTTAAACGACACAATTCTTTATGTGCGATATGAACAAAGCAATTTACTGGTGTACATCAGAGACAATTAGACGTTTATTGGTATCACGAAATGTTATGGTATACTTCTGGGCAATTATAGCAGTATGCAGTTGATAGGAACAGTAACAGCAGGAGAGAGAGAGAGAGAGAGAGAGAGAGAGAGAGAGAGAGAGAGAGAGAGAGAGAGAGAATATCGTGGAAGTCTTCGGTAACTGACAAAAAAATTCAAATTCTATTGTTTTTCCAAACATAATGGACATTTTTTTTTTCTCTTGGGGATAGAGGGCTCTGATGAGAGAGAGAGAGAGAGAGAGAGAGAGAGAGAGAGAGAGAGAGAGAGAGAGAGAGAGAGAATATCGTGGAAGTCTTCGGTATCTAACAAAAAAATTCAAATTCTATTGTTTTTCCGAACATAATGGACATTTAATTAATTTTGTTGTTGTTGGGGATAGAGGGCTCTGATGGCCATATGCTTCCTTATTCTCACCACATTGTCAAACCATGTCAATGCCCTCTCATGCAGTTGTGGGGGGGGGGGGGGGGGGGGGGCATTGTTTTTAAATGATGTCCACTTTCAGCAATATTAAATCTCAATAGTTCCTTGGGAGTAAGCATCTTATTTCCTCAGTATACGCTTAAAAATACCATTATTTTCTTAAACTGACTTTTAGCTAAAAATGACATATTTGCAAAACAAATGCAAAATTCATATATTTCAGCAATGGAGCAAAAAGATATCAGAATGATAACTTAGTTGGATACAATCCGTATTGACTCTTCTATGTTTGTATGTATGTGTGCATGTATGTAAGTATGTTTGCATGTACTCCTAAGGTGTAGGTAATAGCATCTAATACAAAGCTCCAACTGATGTTATAACCGCGCCAATATTGAAAACCAACTGATGTTATAACCTTTGACCTGACTTCCTACAAAGAGGAGCGGGGCAAGTCTAATTAATTCATTGATTGCGAATCGGATTAAAGGCAAAAGGGAGAAATGTATTTGTATTTAGGGAAGGGAAAATATCCCAGTGTCTCGTTTCATTCGTGCGTCTGTTCGTAAAAGAAGACTTCTCGTAATTACCTTAATAGGAGAGATCTGCAGGGTCTTCTCGAGGTGGGCGATCCATTCTCTCTTGGTCTTCCTGTTCTTTCGTCCGAGTATTGTTTAATAATAAAAAAAGGAGAAGCAATAATGACATTGTTTTCGTTATGAATTTTAGATGCGCACAAAAATCTAAACATAGCAATATCAACTTTTTGAGCTGAGATACGAACAGGAAAGCAATATTAGTTATCTTCTCTCTTTTAAACGACAATCTGAATTGCAATATACCAATGGACATTGCAAATGGAACAGATATATACTCCGGGTTATTTTTATTTCACGTTATATCGCTAATTTTTCCACTAGTGAAATGGAAATTACTCTAAAGTCAAAGTTATACTCAGAGAGAGAGAGAGAGAGAGAGAGAGAGAGAGAGAGAGAGAGAGAGAGAGAGAGAGAGAGATTGCAGGTGAGGGGGTATTTAATTCCCTCGAGTTTCATAAAAACGGGAAATCAGAATTACCGCGGAGATTAGATAGAGGCTTGAGATGAAATCACCTGTCTAATTTATTTCAAGTTGTCCAAAAGATGTGGTTCTCTCCTCCTTGGATTACGGCCTCGGTAATGAAGCAGCCTCCATTATCTGCAGGGCAGTGACTAGATCTGTGAATATCAACTTTATTCTCTATTTCACGCTGAACAAATAAGGTATTTTAGTTGCGATGATTATGCTGATAATATGATATGACTTTTCACTTAATCCAGTTCCTGAATTTTTAGCCACACTGTCACCTAACGGAGCTCGCACCAGACATTTCAGTTGTTGCAAATCTCACAGAATACCACCCCAATCCCCTCCCGTCCACCACTTCCCAGTATTTTGGATATTGATTCATCAAGTGCTTTCAAACTCCGAGAAGTAATGGCCTTAAGGAGTTCCAGTAAATAATGGGTCCTTCAAACGGAGACATTTTTCAACTATCCAATCAATCCTTCCCTTTGGCCCCAAAGATCAATTCTATGAGCCATGCTGACATTATTGCATACTTGTTTGGTTCATTAGAGCATCTGGGCCTCTAACATTAGCTGCTGGATCATCTCCGTTGCCACAGTCACTAGTCGCCTATGGCCAAGTGATGACCATACAACCAGTGATCCCAAACCTTGATCTGCGCCATAGTCTTGATTGAAGTACAGTTAGTCCTAGTTTTGATCTTGCTTTGATACTTCGTTGAATACTGTCTGTTTCCCTTTGCCTTTTTTCATAGGGACTTTAAAGTATTTGTTAGCAGTAAGAGTATATTTAGTTTATCACTTAATATATAATAATACATTGAAGGCTTTTGCAGTAAATTACATGAATTGCTGATCCAGTGGAGATTATTTAATAAACTGTTTTTCCTCGTACTGAGAACATCATAGCAAGGAAATCTACTATTAATATGCAATCTTTACATAATAAATAAGCTATAGGTCTTTCATCGTCCCTTAAACAGTGAAATGTCAAAAATTATCAGCTTAGTAAATGGCACGTTAACATTTCTTGCATCTTTAAGTAACATTGTTTTTCACCTTGGCATTCGATCAATTAGAATAAAGAAAAATCTATTATTTTCCTACAGTTTATATGAGGCATTCCGGAGGAATAGAATTATTATTATTATCTTTTTTTTTTTTTTTTTTTTTGCTCTATCACAGTCCTCCAATTCGACTGGGTGGTATTTATAGTGTGGGGTTCTGGGTTGCATCCTGCCTCCTTAGGAGTCCATCACTTTTCTTACTATGTGTGCCGTTTCTAGGATCACACTCTTCTGCATGAGTCCTGGAGCTACTTCAGCCTCTAGTTTTTCTAGATTCCTTTTCAGGGATCTTGGGATCGTGCCTAGTGCTCCTATGATTATGGGTACGATTTCCACTGGCATATCCCATATTCTTCTTATTTCTATTTTCAGATCTTATCTTGATACTTATCCATTTTTCCCTCTCTTTCTCTTCAAACTCTTGGTGTCCATGACATTGCGACATCAATGAGTGATACTTTCTTTCTTGACTTTGTCAATCAACGTCACGTCTGGTCTGTTTGCACGTATCACCCTATCCGTTCTGATACCATAGTCCCAGAGGATCTTTGCCTGATCGTTTTCTATCACTCCCTCAGGGTTGGTGCTCGTCCACAAGGTAGCTGATGTTTCTTGCACAGGCTCAGTGGAGGGCTTTTGCCACTGAATCATGCCTCTTTTTGTACTGGTTCTGTGCAAGTGCCGGGCATTCGCTTGCTATGTGGTTTATGGTTTCATTTTTTGTATTGCACTTCCTCCATATGGGAGAGATGTTATTTCCGTCTATCGTTCTTTGAACATATCTGGTTCTTAGGGCCTGATCTTGTGTCATCGCTGGCTAGTTCTTTAGTCTGTCTCATGTATTGTCCGTGCATTGGTTTGTTGTGCCAGTCCTCTGTTCTGTCTGTAATTCTCCTGTCTCTGTATATTTCTGGGTCTTAGTCTACTTTATTAGTCCTTTTTCCCATGCACTCTTTAGCCACTTGTCTTCACTTGTTTTCAGATATTGCCCCAGTGCTCTGTTCTCAATGTTGACGCAGTCCTCTATACTTAGTAGTCCTCTCCCTCCTTCTTTTCGTGTTATGTATAGTCTGTACCGTATTTGCTCTTAGGTATAGTGCTTTGTGTATTGTCATATCTTTCCTGGTTTTCTGATCTATGCTGCAGAGTTCTGACTTCGTACATCCACTATTCCTGCGCTGTATCTGATTACTGGCACTGCCCATGTGTTTATGCTTTTATCATATTTCCGGCGTTGAGTTTTGACTTGAGTATCGCCTTGAGTCTCTGCATATATTCTTTCCTGATCGTGTCCTTCATCTCTTGGTGTTTTATATCCCCTCCTTCCATTATTCCCAGGTATTTGTATCTTGTCTCATCTATGTGTTTGATGTTGCTCCCATCTGGTAGCTTTATCCCTTTAGTTCTCGTTACTTTGCCTTTTTGTATGTTAACTAAGGCGCATTTTTCTATTCCAAAATCCATCCTGATGTCCCCAGATACAATCCTTACAGTCTGGATTAGGGTATCTATTTCCTTGATGCTCTTATCTTATTATTATTATTATTTTTTTTTTTTTTTTTTTTTTTTTTTTTTTTGCTCTATCACAGGCCTCCAATTCGACTGGGTGGTATTTGTAGTGTGGGGTTCCGGGTTGCATCCTGCTCCTTAGAGTCCATCACTTTTCTTACTATGTGTGCCGTTTCTAGGATCACACTCTTCTGCATGAGTCCTGGAGCTACTTCAGCCTCTAGTTTTTCTAGATTCTTTGTCAGGGATCTTGGTATCGTGCCTAGTGCTCCTATGATTATGGGTACGATTTCCAGTGGCATATCCCATATCCTTCTTATTTCTATTTTCAGAATTGATACTTATCCATTTTCCCCTCTCTTCTCTTCAACTCTGGTGTCCCATTGTATTGCGACATCAATGAGTGATACTTTCTTCTTGACTTTGTCAATCAACGTCACGTCTGGTCTGTTTGCACTTATCACCCTATCCGTTCTGATACCATAGTCCCAGAGGATCTTTGCCTGATCGTTTTTCTATCACTCCCTCAGGTTGGTGCTCGTACCACTTATTACTGCAAGGTAGCTGATGTTTCTTGCACAGGCTCCAGTGGAGGGCTTTTGCCACTGAATCATGCCTCTTTTTGTACTGGTTCTGTGCAAGTGCCGGGCATTCACTTGCTATGTGGTTTATGGTTTCATTTTTCGTATTGCACTTCCTACATATGGGAGAGATGTTATTTCCGTCTATCGTTCTTTGAACATATCTGGTTCTTAGGGCCTGATCTTGTGCCGCTGTTATCATTTCTTCAGTTTCCTTCTTTAGCTCTCCCCTCTGTAGCCATTGCTAATTGTCATCGCTGGCTAGTACTGTAGTCTGTCTCATGTATTGTCCGTGCATTGGTTTGTTGTGCCAGTCCTCTGTTCTGTCTGTCTTTCTCCTGTCTCTGTATATTTCTGGGTCTTCGTCTACTTTTATTAGTCCTTCTTCACCCATGCACTCTTTAGCCACTCGTCTTCACTGGTTTTCAGATATTGCCCCAGTGCTCTGTTTTCGATGTTGACGCAGTCCTCTATACTTAGTAGTCCTCTCCCTCCTTCCTTTCTTGTTATGTATAGTCTGTCCGTATTTGCTCTTGGGTGTAGTGCTGTGTGTATTGTCATATGTTTCCTGGTTTTCTGATCTATGCTGCGGAGTTCTGCCTTCGTACATTCCACCCCTATTCCTGCCCGCTGTATCTGATTACTGGCACTGCCCATGTGTTTATGGCTTTTTTTTATCATATTTCCGGCGTTTTGAGTTTTGACTTGAGTATCGCCTTGAGTCTCTGCATATATTCTTTCCTGATCGTGTCCTTCATCTCTTGGTGTTTTATATCCCCTCCTTCCATTATTCCCAGGTATTTGTATCCTGTCTCATCTATGGTGTTTTGTATTTTGCTTGCTCCAATCTTGGTAGCTTTATCCCTTTAGTTCTCGTTACTTTGCCTTTTGTATGTTGACTAAGGCGCATTTTTCTATTCCAAACTCCATCCTGATGTCCCCAGATACAATCCTTACAGTCTGGATTAGGGTATCTATTTCCTTGATGCTCTTACCATACAGCTTATGCCGTCCGCATGAACATCAGATGGTTGATTCTGTTGCCTCTTTTCTTGAGTTGGTACCCGGCATCCATCTTCTGTAGTACTTTTGTCATGGGAATCATGGCTACTACGAAGAGTAGTGGGGACAGTGAGTCGCCCTGGAAAATCCATCTCCTGATATTATTATTATTATTATTATTATTATTATTATTATTATTATTATTATTATTATTATTATTCTGGAAGCAAACCCTCTTTAAACATGTTTTATTACAACTAATTGCTGCTTCAGCTGCATTAATTTTATATAGTTTCTCCTGTATTTTCCTAATTATTATTTTGTCATTGTTGGTTAAACAAAATAGAGAAGAACCTATTTACAGTTAATGCAGCTGAGACAGTGATTAATTTTAATAAAACATATTCTTATTATTATTATTATTATTATTATTATTATTATTATTATTATTATTATTATTATTATTATTATTATTATTATTATTATTATTAATTATTATTATTATTATTATTATTATTATTATTAAAGGTCATAGGAAGACGAAGTATAGGTGCATTGAGGGAGGGAGAAAAAGTGTGGGGTTGTAAAACGATCTGCGTAAAGTTGAAGAAAAGGCGAAAATACTGTTCAATCATTTGGGTGCGAGGAATATGATATTGAATATTTTCGAGAAGAATGAATACCATTAAAAGGATATATGAGCAAGATATGGGGAAAACAATTCGCCAAAAACGGAGACTAAAAAGATATGGGCGAGATAGGTGCTAATGGTGTGGTCTAGATTTTCAAGGAAATCTTCAAGTAGATAGAGAAGACGAATAAAGGAATCGGAAATGGGAGATTCTGTAAGAGGAAAATGCAGCGTAGCGGAAAGCACTGAGACCAAGAATTCCAGACGAAGAGTTCAGAATTTGAGAAAGTATAAGACACTAAAGTGGGATCTGGAAAACATTTTGGGGAGAAAAATGTGTTTTATTTTTTATTTCTGTATCCAGGGAGATACGTCATTAAAGGCGAATGAGCAAGGATGCTTTGAAGATAATGATACATATGAAGAGATGATGCTAACAGAAAATGAATTAATGCAAGTGTAATTAGAAATTCTGATGAATGTAAATGGCAATAAAGGGAACAATTATGA